>NC_043007.1:68725473-68787973 GCF_006345805.1 Octopus sinensis | reverse complement strand
ATTATTATTATTATTATTATTATTATTATTATTATTATTATTATTATTATTATATTTATTGTAGACGTCGCAACGTATACAATATCGCGTGAGGTTGTTGATTGAAGATAATTTGTAATGTTTGCCAAGTAACAACAAGACGCTTAGACAGACAGTACTTTATGCAATATGTCTGCAGTTCCTAGCAATGCCGACTTTTGCAATACAACTAAATTGAAGGGCATTTCTAAGGTTTGCAGATGGTTTTTTTTTTCAGATTGGTTGGTATTGTTGGTTTCACGGTGGAACTGACCATGTAATTCTATACGGAGTACAGTCTCTTCTCTCTCGTTAGCTGTTCTTGTTCGGAATTCATGAGCATGCTCAAGTTCATTTCTGTTGACTCCTTCTGCACTAGCAGCATGCTGTCTTCTTTGCTGTTTACCAAATATTCCGTCATGTTTATTCTTTTACTGTTGATGCATTCCCGTACGCTAACCAGTCCACCCTTACCTCTCTTCACGTAGAGCATTTGTAAATTTGCTTTAGGGTGGAACGCACCATACATTACCTTTGTCTTTCAGGTAGTGCTATCGAGTTGGTCAGTCTCTGCTTGTATCCATCTCAGGATGGGTGCATATGGCCTATAACAAGAGCCCATATGTTCCTTGAGTTGAGCTTTGATTTCAAAAGAAGTTTCAGGCGCTTGAAATATGCAGTGAAGACCTTATCTTTCATTTCTCTGTGCAAGATATTTTCTACCTCCATGATCGTAAGGTACATGTACCCCTCATCATCCTGATCTTCCATTCTCTCCGTTTGGCAATTCTATGCCCCTACTCTTTTACCCCGCTGCAAAGTAAGCACCACACACTTTGAGGTACCGAATTCCATCCCTATATCCTTGCTGCACATTTTCACAGTCTCAACCAGCCTCTCCAATTCTGGCTGTTTCTGCGAACATTTAAAATCATCCATGAAGCGAAGATGGTTGAGACGAGGTCCGTTATTTCTCAGCTCAGAGTGCACTTTCATTTTATGTAGGACTACAGAAAGTGGGATCAAGGCTATAACAAATAACAGAGGTGAACAAAAGTCGCCTTGATAGATACCTCATTGATTGTTACTTCGGATTTTTACCTGGGACAGATAGGTTTATATCGATTGGAACAGTCATACCAATGGGCAGGCATGATTTTTGTCTGAAGCCTTTCAATATAACGTCTGGCTTATTTGCATCTATCTTTCTGTCAGTTTGAATGGTGAAGTTCCAGAGGAGTGAGATGTGATCATTTTCAAGCACTGGAAGTGGTTTGTGTTCCCACCAGTTTTTATCATGGGGCAAGTCCAGGTTTTTGCAAATTACCCAGTGAATGTATTGTGCAGCTCTATCATGCATGTTGAAATACTCTGTAGGCGCAAGAAGACTGCACATGGAGACAACATGATCAATGGCTTCATTTTGTTGTTGATATACACGACATGTTGGAAAGCTACCATTCTTTAATATGTTGGCCTGGTAGTTTCTTGTAAGTAAGCATTGAGCTTGGGCTACTATGATAAACCCTTTTGTTTCTGATTTTAAGCCAGAAGCCATTAGCCATTGACGAGTAAGGGCTTTGTCAACATCGGCATTATTAGTTCTCTTTGGGTATTTGCCATTGAGACGTCTTTCTTGCCATTTATCAGTAATAATAACTAAGGCAGCAGTTTTAGCATGGGTTTTCATACGCTTAGCTTTTTCTAGTACGTCAAATTCAGGAATTTGTATTTGGAATTCACTTATATATTCCTTTACCTGTTTTGTTACTGAGTATCCTTCGGTCAAGATTACATATTTCAGTAATTGACCAGTTAATGATATTGAAACTTGTAAGTCACCACGGGTATGGCTAAAGTATTGATCACTTCGACCGTTTCTTGCATTCAGCTCTATCTGTAGTATTGCACTCACCCTGTGATAACATTCTGTTCTGATCCTTTCCCTCATCACTGAATATTTGATTCCGTCCCCTTCAAATACTCCTAGGTATTTGTAGCTCTCGCTGGTTCTAACTCTTTTATGACATTCTGCTGGTCAAGTTTAACGTTAGATATTTCTGTCATTTTTCCTTTGATAAAGGTAGCTTTTGCACATTCATCATGGCCAAATTGCATCTTGATGTCATCACTGCACTGTTTAAAAATCGCTAGTAAACATTTGAGTGATTGGTCATTTTTTGCAAAGAGCTTTAAATTATTCATGTAAATGAGATGATTTATATTTTTATCAAACATTTTATAACCGTACTGTACAACATTGAACAATTTCGCGAGAGGTATTAAGGCTAGACAAAAGTGGAGTGGTGATAGTGAGTCACCCTGGAAAATGCCACATTAAATTCTTACATCTCTAACATTAAGTGATTTACTGCCACTGTGGTTCTCCGTGATTTACTGTCCGTGTGGTTCTCCGTGATCTCATACTTACAGACAAAACGTTTCACGAAGTAGGTGCTCTTTTATACATTTCCAGACATTTCTTAATCCAGCTATTATTATTATCAGCTCCATGCACTGTGGGTTTGTGTTTAATTGTTTTTTTTTACAGCGTTGATATATATATATATGTATGTTTATATATGCACACACACAATTGCACACACACTCATACAGACATCTACATACATGTATATATATATATATATATATATATATATATATATATTATATATATATATATAAATTAGAGAAAAATCACTATTATGCAATTCAAACAATGATAGACATAACCAAATCATAAATAAAAAATAAAATATATTTTTTAAAAACATATAACTAGATCATAAAAAGTAGAAAAATGAATAAACAATATATAATAAGTGGTTTTTCTCTAATTTATATATTATATATATATTGTGAAATTTGATTTAATACTAAATTGAATTTTTCCCTGTAAGTTTGGAGTTATACTCCCTAATATTATTATTGTTATATATATATATATATATATATATATATATATATGTATATATCCTTTATAGCGGGTAGTATACCTAATTCTAAAAATTCATTTCCTTATATTTCCCTATATTTCCCTTTGTAGGAAATTATAACAAAGTTAGAAGGAATTTTTAAAAAAATCATAAAGTAATATTTCTACAGGATAAAATGTAACTGGAAATTAAAACTGATATTCTTTTTACTACTAGAAATAATTAATTAAAAAATCGATTAAAAGACCAAATTAAAATCGTAATTAAAAATAAACGGCAGAAACGATGTTTTTTGTTCTCCTTTACATAATTAAAAGCAATAATTACTAAAATAAAAATTATTCTTTTGAGAAAAACTAATTTCATAACTAGGGGATTTTCTAACAAATGATAGAATGTGAAAATTACTTCCGACATATTGTGAAGATGACTATTTACACAGACACATACAGATACACACAAACAAGCCCACACACACACACACATATATATGTATATATATATATGTATGTATATATATACATATATATATATATAGATATATATATATATATATATATATATATATATATATATATATATATAGATATATATATATATGCGCAACAAATCTGTATAAAAATGTGATCAAATGACAGACACCATATATATATATATATATGAACACTGCAATTTCTCCGCTGAGATTTTAATTAATATATTTCCGGATGAAATAACAGCGAAGATATTTGAAATCAAAACGCATTGAAGGAATTTTGTCTTGCTGAACACATAAAAACGACAAAATCCTTTAAATATTACTTTCAAATTATTGTAGCGAACGTCAAATTGTAATGGATAAAGCTCCAATAAGCTGACAGAGTTTCAGTTGTCAACTGAAAACTTATAGCTCTAAAGTAACCTGTTTGGAAAACATATGCCTGAGAGTTTCTAATTCCTTTTCATCATCAGTTCTTCACCTTTATTGTTCATTATAATAATAAATAAGCACATTACTTCAAGTAATAATTCTACAAGTAACTGTAACGCAAAGAATTACTATTGTCTACTTCAGATCTGGAATGCAAGATCATGATACGTAATGACACCTTTGTCATTTAATGTACTGCTCTGTTTAAACAGCTTTAGAGATACATAGTCACGTAAATATCTTTATATATAAAAGAAAGGTTGTGTCTGTCTCCTACGATTTAGATTCCTAACTACTCCCACATTTTGCGGTGCAGTTTAACCAAAACCGGGTATCTTATAGTCGTGATTCATATCGAGCCCGTCTGGGTATTAGCGCGCGTCTACGATTTAAAAAAAATTACCATCATTTTTTTCCATTTTAATGCATTTTTTCGCTATTATATAAGGGAAGTAACTCTCTAAAAATGTCTACGATGAGTCAACGATTTAAAAAAAAAATTCACCATAATTTTTTTCCATTTTTAATGCATTTTTTGCTATTTTTTGGCTATAACTCTCTAAAAATGCTTATATAGTTATTTCCCTTACAAACCCGAGCAACGCCGGGCGATACTGCTAGTGTTTTATGAAAATGAAGTCGTAACAAATCTGTATAAAAATGTGATCAAATGACAGACACCATAAGACGGCGAGCTGGCAGAAACGTTAGCACGCCGGTCGAAATGCTTAGTGGTATTTCGTCTGCAGTAACATTCTGAGTTCAAATTACGCCGAGGTCGACTTTGCCTTTCATCATTTCGGGGTCGATAAATTAAGTACCAGTTACGCACTGGGATCGATATAATCGACTTAATCCGTTTGTCTGTCCTTGTTTGTCCTCTCTGTGATTAGCCCCTTGTGGGTAGTAAAGAAATAGGTATTTCGTCTAAATACTCTATAAATACAATATGCTTTGACGGTTTTTAACGTCCTCTCAGGCGTAATATACATATTCATATACATATTCAGTGGAATAGATGTTTCAGTGGAGACGAATTTTCTTTTCATGTCTCTAATTACTCTACTGCATAATATAACTATATTTCGAAATCTTATGGGGTATAAGCAAAAGATCGCATGTTCTTTAGTTTTATTATACGTTAAATGTTTAGCAGTATTTCGTCTATCTTTACGTTCTGAGTTCAAATTCCGCCGAGGTCGACTTTGCCTTTCATTCTTTCGGGGTCGATAAATTAAGTACCAGTTACGCACTGGGATCGACGTAATTGACTTAATCCCTTTGTCTGTCCTTGTTTGTCTCCTCTATGTTTAGCACCTTGTGAGCAATAAAGAAATAAGAAACGTTAGCACGCCGGGCGAAATTCTTAGCGGTACTTCGTCTGTCTTTACGTTCTGAGTTCAAATTCCGCTGAGATCGACTTCGCCTTTCATCCTTTCGGTGTCGATAAATTAATTACCAGTTGCGAACTGGGGTCGAGCTTATCGACTAGCCACCCCCTCCCCAAAATTTCGGGCCTTGTGCCTAGAGTAGAAAAGAAATGGCAGACACCATTATATGCTTCGCGAAAAAGGAAAAGTAATTTAATTTCATTCCGGTACCTTTTGAATTCAAGTTTTAGTGGAGACGAATTTTCCTTTCATGTCTCTATTTACTCTACTGCATAATATAACTATATTTCGAAATCTTATGGGGTATAATATTACCCATAGCTGGTTTCCAAAGCAAAAGATCGCATGTTCTTTCGTTTTATTATATTTCGATTTTAGTTTAAAGTAAAATTTTTTAAAAATAATAATTTTTAGACTCCATTTGTGATAATAAATTTGTGTCAGAATCGTTAATTTTTTTTCTTTTTTGTATTCTATAGTTTAATGCATATCTGGATAATCGGATTATAACTGTCTTGTCATATGTGTAATATCTAGAGAAGAGAGAAGACAAAATATCTTCGAAACACTCAAATATTTTACGTGTTAAATTTTCTTATCATACTACAATGCCTCGTTATTGCTCGTAGATTCTAAGACCTATAGAGTTTCATTATATCGTATATAGAAGCTTGTAATAGTGTAAACAGACGGGCAAGTGTTCAGCTATTAACTAATTGTGTGACAGAGAATGACTGAAATTCTTAACTGTCAGTGGATATTCAGACGTGAAGTGTTATTTAACTAACGGTTAACATTTAAATACACAGATACTCTATAAATACAATATGCTTTGAGGTTTTTTTAACTTCCTCTCAGGTGTAATATACATATTCGTATACATATTAAGTGGAATAGATGTTAAGCCATCAGCTTTTAATTTGGCGGAGAGAGATTGATATCATCAAACGGAAATGAATTCATAAGTGAATATAAGAATGTACGCGTCTAAATATTAAGATAATTCTACTGAAATATAATAATATAAACACTTTGTTCTAATTTTTAAGCTCATCTTGTAGCTAGTTTTCTTTTTCGAATTGTATTAAATTTTATTGAATTCTAATAGATTAAACTGTTTGGTGGGATGATAGGAAAGGCAAACCTATGAAGGATAACGGAGATTTACATCAGAGACAATTCGGAATAATATTCCCTACAACATTTGACATTTGCCATTTTGCTTTTGAATGATTTTTATATATAAAATTAGCATGATTTTATATAATTAATTATAATTAGACTATTTTATAATATTGTTGTTCCTCTCACAATCCTATTATGTTGTAGATGTCAGCAATTAATCTTCATAATATTTATTTTTAAAGGGAAAAGAAAACACGAAGACACAGTTTGGAACTTTTTTCCCACCTCTCTCTCTCTCCTCTCTCTCTCTCTCTTCTTGATATATATATATAATATACATATATTATATATATATTATATATATATATATATTATATATATATATATATATATATATATATATTCCAGGCGCCCCGTACCCCCCTTATCATTAATGTGAACACATATCTTAATAATTGGTACGACTCTCTGTTTGTCTCTCTCTCTCTCTCTCATTTTTACTTGATCTGTC
This sequence comes from Octopus sinensis, assembly GCF_006345805.1. Lineage (NCBI taxonomy): Eukaryota > Metazoa > Mollusca > Cephalopoda > Octopoda > Octopodidae > Octopus > Octopus sinensis. The sequence continues at coordinate 68,781,082 of NC_043007.1, read as the reverse complement.
CCCCTCTCTCTCTCTCTTTTCTCTCTATTCATCTTCTCTTTCCTCTGATCCTTTGGTCTAGTCTTCCACTACCCTCCTATTTCTTTGTCTCGCTCTGCACTCACAGGTCATTCTTCGACACCCATCCCTTCTCCTCTCTGATTCCTTCTTTCTCTCTCTTCTCTCTCTTTGTTGCGTTTTGTTCCCCTTTCTCTCTCTCTCTTCCTTTGCTTCTCTTTCTTTTCTTTTCCCTCTTCTCTGTCACGTGACTGTTGGCCGAAATCTGCCTTTCAGCTCCTGACCCTCGTCGTGTTAACATCGTTGTTTTTCGTCCGCCGCTATAAAGGCTTTTTCCAATGCGCCAGAGAAAAAATTTGTTTGCTTGTTATCAGTCGTAAGACACTTGTTGTTTTCACCGTAATGCTTCTGTATTTCATGTTTCTGTATTCCATTACTGTTTTTTTTTTTTTTTTTTATATCTGTCCCTTTTGCTGTCCTGGTGTTCGTATGCATTCGATCCTTCTTCCAGGAATCTACGCTTCCAGCTTAGTTTTTCTAATGCTCGTTGCTTAGTTTTTCTTGGAGGGCTGGCCGTGATCTAGTAATCTCAAGATAATCAGCCGAAATTACTACGATGATCCGGTTCTTGACTGAAGACTGAGGGGTTCGAATGTCCTGTCCATGTTTATTGTATCGTCTTCTAAGAGTTATACGTTCTTGTCCATGTTGTATTTTTCTACATACCTTAATATATATATATATATATATATATTTATAACTTATAAAATAAGGGCAAAAGAAAAATTCTAATGCCAAATATGCCGAAAAAAAGACAAAATTGTCAGTAACCATTATAATTTATGCGTCTCGAAACAAGCCGATAGAAGTTTCTAAAAAATCCCTTATTACCGTATTGGTCCCAATTTGGGGTTAATTCATAAGAATTTTTCCCTATATATATATATATATGTATAGAAATTAAATATAAAATATAAATTACAAAGTGGGACAAGAACGCAAAAACACACAAAGAGACGACACAAAAAACAGACGGGTCACTCGAAGCCTCTAATCTTCAGCCGGGAACCGGATCATCTTAGTAATTTCGGCTGTTTAATCTCGATATTACTCCGGGGTGGGCAAACTACGGCCCATGGGCCGCATGCGGCCCGCCATAGGTTTTCATGCGGCCCGCCGAGAGCTTTTATGAATCCCAACTTCTATGCAGATACTTCGTAACTGTTTCAGTTGTACGGTAATTCACAATAGTTTGCATTTTATTTCAGTTCACTGTTTCGCGCCTTCACAAAATTGTCCGCTGTTTGTTTGTTTCAGCTACTGTGAAGCGAGGAAAAATTTTGAGAAATATTCCCATGACAGCATAATAAAACACATTTCCGGGTGAAGATATCTTTTCTGTGTTTTCTCGTCAGACCCTACAAACTCAAAAATTAATAGAACAATGAAACAAGTATTGTGGCAATACAACGAGTCAATCGATATGCTTGAAACATTCAAATAAATACATCACGTGATAGATGGTGAAGAGGGCATGATGGACGATGCGTTTCGTTCCAATGAAGAAGCCGGCCAGGTTAATAAAATGGCTTGAACCAGCTTTTTCTGGACACAGAGCTGTGGTTGGTTATCATTCACTCTATCGATTATTTGAATTTAGTACAGACACGAGTGTTTCAAACTAGCTTTTGTTGTCTGATAACATTTACCCAAAATGAGTTGTTCGAAGCTATCTAAAAAGCGAAAAATTGAAGAGGAATGTCGTGTTTTTAATGAAAATTGGACTGAAAAGTATTTCTTTACTGACGTTGGAGTGAAAGCTGCATGTTTGATTTGTTCTGAAACAGTTGCTGTGTTCAAGGAATATAATTTGAAACGCCACTTTCAAACGAAGCATGCCAATTTTGGACACAATTTATCAAAACAAGAACTGCAAAAGAAAGCAAATGATCTGACAAAACGTTTGAAGCAACAGCAAAATGTGTTTGATAAAACTTCCTCTTTACAAAGGAACGCGACAAAGGCAAGTTTTATATTGGCCAACAAAATTGCAAAGCAAAACAAGTCATTCGCAGAAGCAGAATTTATTAAAGATTGTATGGTTGATGCTGTCAGCGTTGTGTGTCCTGAAGTTAAGTCAAAAGTAGAAGCCATTTCCCTGTCACGAAGAACTATTGTTCGTCGCATTGATGCAATTGCCGTGAATATTCATGAACAGCTGTTAACAGCCAGTGCTCGATTTCAGTGGTTTTCTATTGCTTTAGATGAGAGTACTGATATTCAGGATACTGCTCAGTTACTCATTTACATCAGAGGAATTGACGAAAACTTTGAAATTACAGAGGAATTGTTATCTATGGAGTCTCTCAAAGACACTACTACTGGAAAAGATTTGTTCAACAGTGTCATTAACAGTTCAATCAGGTCTGGATTAACCCTAAATAAACTGGCCAGCATTACAACCGATGGAGCTCCTTCACTCACCGGTAAACGTTCCGGCCTTGTGAAGTTGTTGAATGACAAAATCAAAGAAGATTTTCCACTACACAGTGTGTTGTCTTTTCACTGCATCATACATCAAGAAAGCCTTTGTAAATCATATTTAAAACTCAAACATGTGATCGAACCTGTGGTGCGTGCAGTGAATTTAATAAGATCACGGGGATTGAAACACAGGCAATTCCGAAGTTTCTTGGAGGATGTGGAGGCTGATTTTACTGATGTGCTGTACTACACAAATGTCCACTGGTTAAGCATTGGAAAAGTTCTTAAGAGAGTATGGGACCTCAAAGCAGAGATTCTTATGTTTCTCAAAATGCAAAACATCTCCTGTGACTTTTTAAACGAAATGGAGAGTGACGAATGGGTTTGTGATTTTGCATTTGCTATGGACATAATGCAGAAGCTGAATGAACTTAACACAAAACTGCAAGGCAAAGGTATATTTGCTCATGAATTGTACCTGGAAGTGAAAGCTTTTCGATGGAAGCTTGGACTTTTTGCCAAGCAGCTGAATGAGCAAAAATTTATTCACTTCCCTCTGCTGAAAACACAGTCTGTTACACAAGAATCATCGGACAAGTACAGTTCCCATTTGATGGCTTTACAAAAGGAATTTATTAGAAGATTTGCTGATTTCAAGGCAGTTGAAGGCCTGTTCGATTTGCTTAACTCACCTCTTGCCTGTGACATTGAAACAACTACCGAGGAACTGCAGATAAAACTGATTCATTTGCAAGCCGACAATTCTTTAAAGATGATGTTTGAAAGTAAACCACTGGTCGAGTTTTATGCTTCTCTACATTCAAAAAAGTTTCAAAATCTAAAAACATTTGCAAGAAAGATGTTTGTGTTGTTTGCATCAACTTACATATGTGAGCAGACTTTCTCCATCATGAAAATTAACAAGGGGAAGAATCGATCACTTCTCACAGACTCAAATCTTCAGTTAGTGTTAAGAATCAGCACAAGCAACTTGACACCTAATTTTGACAAACTGGTAAATGACAGTAGTCAGCTGCATCATTCTCATTGACATTGTTATTTACAGAGCCGCTTTGTTTTTCAAATAAATGCTTCGGGTGACGTTTCTAATTTCAGATATCAATTCATATTAATAAACTGCTATTTCTCTTTAAAATCTTTTATTTTGGGTATCCTAGAATTTAAGTATAATATTCATCATGGTTGTCCATAATATTAAGAGGTGGTTGTCCACAATTAGTGCAGATTTTACTAGGAAAATTCCGTTCCTGGCAATTTGTAAGCAATAACAGGCTGTCCAAAATAACCGAGGTTCCTGTAAAAATTTCAACTATAGGAGCAAATAACCGAAAAACATGAACCCGATGCTCTAAAAAATAAATTAAATCACTTAAACCAGGAATATTTCACATTTCCTTTCAATCAATTGTGTGTTTATAGGTCTATAACCGCCTTTAAAAATATTTTCACTTGATTTTTATAAATGAGGCCCGCCAAGGTTCCAAAGATGCACTGTGCGGCTCGCGATCAAAAAAGTTCGCCCACCTCTGATCTATCTATTTATCCCCCCCCTTTCTCTCTCTCTCGTTGTTTCGTGTTCTATCTCGCACTCAATCCTTTTCTATCCGACATTTTTTTGTATCATTCTTTTACCTTCTTTCACATTTTTCCTGTACCACATCGTCATAAAAACGTGTCAGACTATCGTTCCACTTCATATTTTAATTTAGTCCTTTTATTTTAAAGCTATACTTATATTTTTTAATTTTTTAAATTTTTTAATTTATAACCTACTCTTATCCTAAGTCCTACCATGGATGATCTGGAAAAGTTGAATACGAATTTAGGAGTTTATTATTGCAAATCAGCGATGAAAAGCCTAACAGAATACGTAGAATCTAAAATAAAATAAAATAAAACTTGACCGAATTTTTGTACATAGTTATATTAATAATTCTTCTCTTCCTTCTCTCCTAAATTTCCTCCCTTACCCGAAGAAAAACAATTTTCGAAAAATCAAGTCTCAACCTAATAATATTAACAATGAGTGTCACATGTACTTTTGTCCTTTTTAATTATTTGCTTTCGCTTCATATATATACAGTATATCAGTGAGTATATATATATATATATATATAATATATATATATATATATATATATACACATTTATCTACGCACACACACATGCACACACGCACACACACATGCACACACGCACACACACATGCACACACGCACACACACACACATACGAACATAAACCCGACGGCATCATCGAAAATTATAATGCAAAAAAACTATGGGATTTAATGATTCAGTGCGAGGGTGAGATAGAGAATCGGAAACCAGTCATCGTGTTAATTGAGAAAGAATGCAAACGATTCTGGATCATAGATATAGCATACCCAGCTAACAACAAGGCATGCGAAAAGGGAGAAAGAAAAGTCGATAGATATAACAGGTTAGCTTAGGAGTTTAAGCAGTTGTGGTCGTTGAAAAGATGGTAGTATTACCAATAATTGTCGGAGCTCTAGGAACAGTGAGTAAAAATGTTGGAACGAATAGGAGCTGCAATAAGGGTGGAGAAATTGCAAAGAACAGCACTGCTTGGAACCGCTCAGGTGCTCGAAAAATTAGGGGTGTTACCTTAGTTCACTGGGAGTGAACAGCTGACACCGTACTACAGCTCTATCGTTAGAAGCTGTGCAAAAACAATAAAATAACAATAATAATTGGGTTCAATACAACCCAATCTGAAAAAAATCATCTGGAAACTTTAGAAATACCCTAGAATCTAGATGAATTGCAAAAAGTCGGCTATACTTTGAACAGGACGCATATTACGTAAAGTTCTGTCTGTCTGATTTTCTTGTTGTGACCTGACAAACAGTACAAACCCCAGTAGACACAAAATCAACAACCTCAATTTTGACCACCAGTCACAAGTTGTTTCGAAAAAGGCATGCTTTCATTCTGTTTCAAAAGCATATCACAAGCGGAATACCAGCCAAAGCAATTATTTTCTGTGAGTTTGATGTGAGCCATATATTACAGAGAGAAATGGTATTCACTAGGTGTTCATGAGTCGTACTTTTAGAAACTTCCAACACCTCTGTAAGTTCTCTAATCTTTATATTTGAGTTCTCTTCGATTTTTTTCTTCTAAACATTTTCATCCAATTTTGAAGGTCTTCCACTGTGACTGCCATCTTCCGAGCTAAACTCTCCAGCTTTAAATTTTTCAAACCATCTTCGAACAGTTGATTCACCTACAGTATCATCACCAATACTTCACAAAAGTTTTTGCAAGTCCTTGCAGCGTCTTCTTTTTTCAAAAAGGAATATAATTACAACTTTCTGAACAACCTAATAGATATATATATACATTTATATATATATATATATATATATATATATATATATATATTATATATATATATATATACATATGTACGTATGTATACACACACAAACACACACACACACACACACACACACACACACACACCACACACACACACACACATATATATATATATATATATATATATATATATACAGTATCTCACAGAAGTATGTGTACGCCCCTGAAAATTTTCAGTAAAATTGCCATTACTCTGATAACATTGCAGGAAATCGAAAGAAATTTATACTGAATAACATATATAATATTATGCAAGCAAACATCATACAATTTTAGAACACAAAACAATAAACATTTTCAAAGATATGAACGAAATATTAATTTTTCAAACGATAGAAAATTACGTACACTCTAAAGGATTATTTGCTATATTCAATATTTGGTGTGACCGCCCTTGCTTTCAGTGACTGCATTAAATCTTCTGGGCATAGAGTCGACTGAATTTCCACATATAACCGATGAAATCTACCTCCATTCATCCTGAATTTCGTCTTTCAACTTTGTTACATTGCGGGATTTTTTCTCCTCAATCCTCCTTTTCAAAAGAACCCACTGATATTCTATTGGGTTTAAATCAGGTAACAGGGTAGGCCAAGGAAATACATTTACCTTTTTATCTAACAAAAACTTAGTCGTCATTTTTAAAGTGTGTTTAGGATCGTTATCATGTTGGAACATGGAATGACTTCCTAGTTCCTTGATACTTTTCAACATTGCTTTCTGTAATATGTCACAATGAAGCCTTGAATCCATTATTCTCTCAATAAATTTCTATTTTAACTGCGCGTAATATTCGCCACATCCGTTGTGCCGCTTCATCTCTGGCCCAAGATTTGTCTTCTGTTAGTGGAAAGATTAAGAAATACTAGGAAAGTTATGGGGCATAAGGAAAGTAATGGTGATACAGGCGATAATTGGAGCATTAGGAATAGTTTCCAAGTGCTTTGAAAAGAATATTAAGAATATTGGAGCTACTTGAGCTGATCCAGAAGGTAGCATTGTTGGGTACAGCTCGCATTCTAAGGAGAGTATTGTCTCTTTGAGTCACAGGAGAAGGCACTACTTCTGTTATTACCTGCTTTCAAGTAAAAAATGACCGGTAATTAACAACTATCCGAGAGTCTTTCATAATAATAATAATAATAATAATAATAATGATAATAATAATAATAATATAATAAAATGCCCTGATGCAGTACCAGGCAGTGGCTCTCATGGCTTCTGATCTTAACTGATTGGAAGTGTTATTCTGCTCAATACCACAGATTTGCTTGTCAGTTGTTTGACCATAACCAGTTGAGCATGTCCCTTAGTGGCTGACGATATGTGCATCTCTGATCACGAGCAGAAGTAGTGGGGGAGCATTATAGCTATGTGCTGAGAGGGATTCTTTGGGGTTTGAATAGTTCACCTCTGGAAACATGGGTGGTTCTTTCAACATCCTTAAACAACCCTTATTCAGGGACTGTTTGAGCGGGATGGGCTACTCAACCTGAAGAAAATTCTAACTGGACCCCACCTGCAAGGTCATGTGCTGTTTATCTTGATATGAGATCACCATGTCGCGCACATATGGTTGTGATGCATGTGCTTGGTGTACCTTTATCAGACGGGTAGTCATGATGGGTATATTGGGCTTCGTATATTTTACCCCAGTGTCACTTTGATGGCATGAACTGCTCTCTCACTCAATAATAATAATGATAATAATAATAATAATAATAATAATAATAATAATAATAATAATAATAATAATAATAATAACAATAATAATAATGATAATAATAATAGTAATAATAATAATGGTCATAAAAGATAGGCTACCGCAAATATTCTGCCCAATACCAAAGATCTACTTGTCAGTTGTTTAACCATAACTAGTTGAGTTTGTCCCTTAGTGGCTGACAATATGTGGATCTCTGATAACGAGTAAAAGTAATGGGGAAGCATCATAGTCATATGTTAAAAGAAATTCTTTGTGGTTTGGATAACTCACCACTGGAAACATGAATGTTTTGTCCAAAATCCTTAAAGAACCCTTATTCAGAAAGCTTTTGAGCGGGATGGGCTACTCAACCCGAAGAAAATTGTAACTGGGCCACACCTGCGCACATATGGCCGTGATGCATGTTCCTGGTGTACCCTTCTCAGACGGGTGGTCATGATGGGTATACTGGGCTTCGTATATTTATACCCCAGTGTCACTTTAATGGCATGCACTGCTGTCTCACTCGATAACAACAACAACAACAACAACAACAACAACAACAATAATAATAATAATAATAATGATAATAATAATAATAATAATAATAATATAATAATAATAATAGTAGTAGTAGTAATAATAATAATAATAATAATAATAATAATAATAATATAATAATAATATAATATAATAATAATAACACCAGGACTTACAAACACATATAACATACAGAAAATTGCACTACTAGGCACTGCACACATCCTACGCAGAACACTTTCCATACAATAACCATCAGAGCATCACAACAAATCACAGCACATACCCAAGGCACACAGAGCTGCGCTCGGTAGTGAAGTGAAAGCACGCTATAAAAATAAAACTACTGAATAATAATAATAATAATAATAATAATAATAATAATAATAATATAATAATAAGAAGAAGAAGAAGAAGAAGAAGAAGAAGAAGAAGAAAAGTCATTATCATCATTATCAACATCCTCATCATTATCATGATCATCATCTCCGCAAATAATTGAACATTTTATAGAAATAGAAATATCGTGTTGTGCCCTTGAGTACAAATGATTACATATTTAGAAATGACTTTTAGAATCAAGCAATATGCAATATAAATGAAACCCATAAAGAGTACTGGAATAATGACAGTGCTTAATGATGAGAATGTAAAGTCATTATCATCTCAAAATCCAGGAATATAGAAAAGCGGCATAACCAAAAGTATGTGAATAAAGAAAGCATTTGTACAATACGTATTTTAGCAAATCCAAATATAACGCAGTAAACATCATAATAACAACTTTAATTAGTTATGGAGTTGGAATTACTTATGATAAAAAAATGATGAGCTGAAGGATGTTGTACTCTTTACTCTTTTACTTGTTTCAGTCAGGTGACTGTGGTCATGCTGGAGCGCCGCCTTTAGTCGAGCAAATCGACCCCAGGACTTATTCTTTGGAAACCTAGTACTTATTCTATCGAGCCTTTTGCCGAACTGTTAAGTTACAGGGACGTAAACACACCTGCATCGGGTGTCAAGCGATGTTGGGGGACAAACACAGACACATAAACATATACACACGCATACATACATACATATATATATATGTATGTATATATATATATATATATATATATATATATATGTATGTATGTATGTATATATACATATATACGACGGGATTCTTTTCAGTTTCCGTCTACCAAATCCACTCACAAGGCTTTGGTCGGCCCGAGGCTATATTAAAAGACGCTTGGCTAAGGTGCCACGCAGTGGGACTGCACCCGGAACTATGTGGCTCGTAAGCAAGCTACTTACCACACAGCCCTGGAGACATCTCCTAATATACAGAAGTGTGCATCCCCAATTTGCTGTGGGCCGGTTATACTGGAAAAGAGCAGAAGGAGGAAGAGCTTTAATGAACGTCGAAGAGTTATCTCAACTAGTGAAAATTAATGCACCTTTATCGAGAACCAAATAGACACAATAGGTGCAGTGGTGGTTTTGTGGTAAGAGGCTTTGTCCCCAACTACGTTGTTTCAAGTTCAATCCTACTGCCTGGCACCCTCTAGGATTGGCCCGGCCCGACCAAGGCCTTATGAGTAGATTTGATAGAAGGAAACCGAAAGAGGCCCGTCGTGTACGTGAGTATTCCAAAAATAGATATATTAATATTTTTAAGTATCTCTAAAGGATGTTCGAAGGTTATAATGGACAAAGATTCGTGTGTCACATAGCTAGCTAGAGTTGATGGCCTCTTGTAGCTAATCAATGGCAGCATTCGTCCTATATTTCTGGACTGCCAAATTAGCTTGTCGATAACTATTAATATCCAGTACCGCTGCCGTAGTCTCCGTTAGAGAGACTTAGAAATATTAATATTTCTACATATATATGCATGTATATATGTTATATATCAAAATACAAGCATACATGCATACAACTATATAGACATGTATGTATACATAAATGTATACATATGTACATGCTTAAATACATATATGTATATTCCATACATATATTACACTCTTACACACGTACAAGTTCAGAGTGAGATACTTACATATAGACATTAATATAGCCATATACATTCATACATATACATGCATATGCTTATATATAGACAACACATCAAACAATCACAATTATACTTCGAGATTAGTATCTAAAGTACAGTTCACTTTTATAATATGATAGATTTCAACATTTCACTGAACGTTATAATACATTTCTGAATGACTGATGAGCATTATTAAGAAACATACAAATCCATTCTCTCACCTTACCGTAATAACACTTACAGAAATAATGCACAGAGTATAAAACGAGGGCAGACCTTTCATTTCTTTCGTTTTCCTGTCTTTCTTTCATTCTTCCTTTCTTTCTATCTTTCTTTCATTCTTCCTTCCTTTCTTTCTTCCTTTCTTTCTTTCTTTCTTTCTTTCTTCTTTTCTTACTTTACTTCATTGCTTTCTTTTCTTCATTTTTTCTTTACTTTTTCATTTCTTTCATCCTTTCTTTCCTTCTTTCTTTCTTCCTTTCTTTCTTTCTTTACTTCTTCATTTCTTTCCTTCCTTCTTTCTTTCTTTCTTTACTTCTACATTTCTCTCATTCTTTCTTTTCTTCTTTCTTTCTTTCTTTCTGTCTTTCTTTCTTTCTTCCTTTCTTTCTTTCTTTCTTTTCTTCTTTCTTTACTTCTTCATTTCTTTCCTTCCTTCTTTCTTTCTTTAATTCTTCATTTCTTTCATTCTTTCGTTCTTCCTTTCTGTCTTTCTTTACTACTCCATTTCTTTCATGCTTTCTTTCTTTCTTTACTTCTACATTTCTCTCATTCTTTCTTTCTTTATTTCTTCAATTCTTTTCTTCTCTCTTTTCTTCTTTACTTCTTCATTTCTTTCATTCTTTCGTTCTTTATTTATTTACTCCTTCATTTCTGTCATTCTTTCTGTTCTTCTTTACCTCTTCATTTCTGTCATTCTTTCTGTTCAGCTTTACTTCTTCATTTCTTTCATCCTTTCTTTCTTTCTTTACTTCTTCATTTCTTTCATTCTTTCTATTCTTCCTTACTTCTTCATTTCTTTCATTCATTCTTTTTTTCGTTACTCCATCATTTCTTTCATTCTTTCTTTTCTTCTTTACTTCTTCATTTCTTTCATTCTTTTTTCTATACTTCTTCATTTCTTTATTTGTATCTTCTATCATTTAGCTGTTACTTGTTTCAGTCTTTAGACTGTTGCCATGAAGGGGCGCCACCTAGAAAAGTTTGGTCAAATAAATCTACCCAAGCGCTGCTTGCTTTGTTATCGGTTCCTTTTGCCGAACCGCTGAAATTACGTGAATTAGAACAAACCAACGCCATTTTGTCAAGTACTGTTGGGGTAAAAACACAAGCACAAAATCACATGCACTTACACACATACAAATACACACACACACACATACACACGTGGCCTGAACTCTTTACGTGAACACCACCCTGTACTTAACTCCATGTCCCCTTACATGGCCTTGCTTTTTGCTTTTGAGCCAAAAAATTAACTAACACACGCACACACACACGCACATACACTCACACAAATGGCACACATATACGACGGGTTTCTTTCAGTTTCCGTCTACCAAATTCACTCACAAGGCTTTTGTCGGTCCGGGGGCTATAGTAGAAGATATTTACTCTGCGTGCCTCGCAGTAGTATTGAACCTGAAACTACGTAGCTGGAAAGCAAAGTTCTTATCACATAACTACGCCAGCACGAATTGGTGTACTTACTTATGTACGTCCTTATTTTTGTATTGTCTTTTTTTTTCACAGCCATCAACTAGTAATATCGGACGGTGATGTTAATGCTCATCTGTCGCTTTTAATTTCGCCTCAGGTGTTCGCCTAAGTGTTCGTCTCAAACTTTTTCCGTTGTTCGATCAAGCTCATTCAAATTACTATTCAAGTGATTAAGGGTTACTCAGACAAAAGTAGATATCGCACCAAACACACTTGTATAAAGTTATTCTCAGGTATAATTAATGAAATAAAGGAGTAACAAGGCTTGGTTACAATACGTGCATGTATATATGTACATACGCATGTATATATGTACATATGCATTATGTGGAGGTGCAATGGCCCCAGTGGTTAAGGCAGCGGACTCGCGGTCATGGGATCGCGATTTCGATTCCCAGACAGGGCGTTGTGAGTGTTTATTGAACGAAAATACCTCAATTTTCACGAGGCTCCGGCAGGAGATTGTGGCGAACCCTGCTGTATTTTTCATCACAATTTGCTCTCACTCTATCTTACTGTTTCTGTTGTAGCTTTATTTCAAAGGACCTGCTTTGCCACACTCTGTGTCACGCTCAATCTCCCCGAGAACTACGTTAAGGGTACGCGTGTCTGTGGAGTGCTCAGCCACTTACACATTAATGTCACAAGCCGGCTGTTCCGTTGATCGGATCAACTGGAAACTTCGTCGTCGTAAGCGACGGAGTGACACGTGTATGTATACACGCACTCACATAATGACACTTAGACATACACCTATGTTCATACATATATAACGTATGAATACATATATATATATATATATGTATTCGCATACATATATGTCTGTATGTATATATATGCATATTCCCGGCAATCCTCCTAAAATTATGTAAGAGAGTCCTAGCAAGACCACTGCAGTTCCTCTTTCAGAGCTTCCTTGCAACTGGCAAACTTCCAAGAAAACTGAAGGAAGGTAAAATATGCCCTATTCATAAATGAGGTAGCAGAGCGGAGGCCAAGAACTACAGACCTATCTCTCTGACCTCACACATCAGCAAGGTCATGGAACGAATAGTCAGAAGGAAACTGATCACCTTCCTTGAAGAAAATGACTTGCTGCCTGACACCCAACATGGTTTCCGACCAGGAAGAAGCTGCTTAACTCAGCTCCTACAACACTATGACTGGGTGCTGAAACGACTGCTCAACCACTCAAATGTGGAAGTGATATATCTCGACTTTGCAAAGGCCTTTGATAAAGTCGATCATGGAATGATATGTCACAAACTGCGTGATCTTAGCATAGTTAGAAAACTGGGAGAATGGCTTCATGACTTTCTGAAAGATAGAAGTCAGGTGGTAGTAGCCAATGAGGCCACTTCCATTAACACGCAAATAGTGAGCGGTGTTCCGCAGGGCACTGATTTGGGACCACTACTGTTCATAATGGCCCTTTCAGACATGCCCTCAGCCACGCAGAGAGCCATGATCACAAGTTATGCAGATGATACAAAAGTTTCACAGGCAATACAGAACCCTGAGGACACTAAACGCCTGCAATGTGAGCTGGACAAAATATACAAGTGGACTGAAAAGAATAGCATGCAGTTCAATGCTGAAAAGCTTCAAACTTTATGCTATCAGCATGCAAAACTAAATGCAATACCCAATGAATACACTGGACCCGGAGGAATTGCAATCCCAGAGGCACAATCAGTGCGTGACCTGGGTATTTACATGAGTGATGACGCAACCTTTCGTGTACATGTTGCTAAATTGGCAATGAAATGTAGATGACTGGCCGGATGGATTCTTAGAACCTCTAGAACAAGAGAACAAGAAACCATGATGGTCCTCTGGAGGACACTTGTCCTAAGCCACTTTGACTATTGCTCTCAGCTATGGTCACCATCCAGTGTCAAGTTGATCACAGAACTTGAGGCGATCCAACGTAGCTACACGAAGAAGATAGCCTCTGTGCAGAATATAAGCTACTGGGAAAGACTCAAGAGATTAAAACTCTATTCCTTGGAGCGTAGGCGAGAAAGATATGCCATAATATACATCTGGAAGATCCTGGAAGGACTTGTCCCAAACTTTGGCATCGAGAGTTACACAAATGCCAGAACTGCGTGGTGCCAAGGACTCCAAATTTGCCATCAAAATGTAGGACAAGATACTGTGATAGCCTGGGCTTCCGAGGCCCACAGCTCTTCAATATCCTCCCGAAGAACCTAAGAGACCTGCATGGGGTGGATGCAGATGTCTTTAAAATGAAACTGGATCTCTTCTTGTCAGGTATCCCAGATGAACCAACTTCACGGCAGGAGGTGCAGATGGGGGCAGCTGCATCGAACTCTCTCATGCACCAAATGGCAGTTGCTAAAAAGCATTCGTGAAGTAAAACCATGTAGCAACACCAAATGGCGGTGCCCCAGCATGGCCACAGCTCGTGAGCTGAAACTAGAATCAATCAATCATATATATATGTGTATATGAGAGACAAAGAGACAGTCAGACAGATAGACAGACAGACAGACAAACAGACAGACGCACAGACACATAGACATACATACAGACAGATATATATATATATATATATATAGAGAGAGAGAGAGAGAGACAAACATAAATACATACATACATACACACACACATACATACCTACATATAATACTCACTCATATACACATAGTTTTGTCAAATCTATTCCCCTGATCATTCCATCTTAATGTCTGTCCCAGTTTTTATTTTACCGTCCCTGTGAATCAACTCAGTCATCATGTGTGTCCACCTGTCGTCAAACTCGACACTAATTGCACACATTTCATCAAAAGTGAAAATCTGGTATGTTGATGAGGAATCTCTAGTGTCACGCATCTGACAGTGGTCGAAACGTAAGTAAATATCGATCCGAAGAATGAATTATAGAATTATTATGTTTACAAATAGGAACCATATTTGTAAATTGAATCATGACAAACAGACTCACAAACATATATACATCTGAGTGTTTGTATACATACATATATACCAATCTATATATGTATACATATATACAAATATAAATATAGACAGATAGGTATAGATATATATGTCCATGGATATTTATGCATCATATATATATATATATATATATATATATATACATTTGTACTTAAATATCCATGCGTATATCTATCTATCTATCTATCTATTTAGCTATATATATATAGCTTTAGAATAACAGAAATACACACGCAAATATTACATTCCAAAGAATCCATTACAAATCAGCCCCAATCACAGCTATAATCCATAACGTGCCAACTTCAAGTCATACAACACCTCACTACTTCCACTCAATCATATTCTCCCTTCTTTTTTTCTTCTTCTTCCTCTTCTTCTTCATCATCATCATTATCATCATCATCATCATCGTCGTCATCATCATCACCATCATCATCATCTTCTTCTTCTCCTTCTCCTTCTCCTTCTCCTTCTCCTTCTTCTTCTTCATCATCATCATCATCATCATCATCAACATCGTCATCTTCTTCTTCTTCTTCTTCTTCTTCTTCTTCTTCTTCTGCTTCTTCTTCTTCTTCTTCTTCTTCTTCTTCTCTTCTTCTTCTTCTGCTCCACCTTCTACCTCTTAACTTTATCACTAATGCTTTCTAGTATAACACCTACGCAAATTCCATAAACAAACCTTTCAATAGAAATATTCTCCTGAATTGAACTGCAACTGCTAGCCGTCACTGACCATTCAAAATACGACAATAAAGGCACTCCCAAATTTTTCCACCCCCTCGCCTTATCAACCTTCTTCTTCTACCCTACCAAGAATTCACAACAACCTCGAACACACAAGTGCAAACAAGGGAGACAGAGAAAGGCAGAATGCCACTTATATTTGAACACTATACAAATATTCCTTTAAAAAAACTTTTCTTTTAATTTTTCTAAATTTAATTATTTAATCGTTACAGTTGCAAAGGTATCAAAATGACCGAAACCGATACTGAAATGTTCTTTATAAAACTATTTTAGCATTTTCTATCTTGACTTGTTTTTTCATATATATATATGCATATATCTAAAGTAGGCATAAATCTATGTGGATATATATATTTATGTATATGTATATATATATATATATATATATATATATATATATATATATATATATATGTATATACACACACACTCATACATACGTACATACATACATACCTACATACATACATACATACATACATACATACGTACGTGCATACGTACGTTCATACATACATACGCGCTTTACATTTTTTAATCAGCAGAAATTTAGAAAAGTTACTCAGCAAACATATCACTTGTAGTGATTTGCTTAGAGGTAAAAAGAACAATGTCCTTATAGTCACATATCTTTAATATTTGTCCATGAAACACAAAAAATGCATGTACACACACACACACAACACACACACATATATATATATATAGACATCTATATATATGTAAATATATATATATATGTATGTATATGTATGTATGCATGTATGTGTGTGTGTATGTATGTATATATATATATATACACACACGTATATACGTACAAAGAAAATCATATCTTTTAGATCTCATCATATAAATCTTATAATCCGACAATTGTTTCAGTTTACTTATCATACACACACACACATATATATTTATATAAATCTATATATAGGGGTAAAAATTAAATGTTGATTTTTACCAGTCGCCAGTGTAAAAGTGTCCGTAGACTGTAAATATTATTATATTATATGTGTGTATGATTTTTATACACACCTGCAGACACACACACGCACACACACAGAGACACACACAAACACATACACAGACACACGTGTATACGTGTATATATTTATATTTTTATTTACATATACATTATAAACACACATACATTTACATATACACGCGTATATGTACACACCACACACACACACACACACACACACACACACACACCACACACACACACAATATATATATATATAATATATATATATATATATATATATATATATATAAAATTAATATTAATATCCTCGAAATTCTATGTTGCTACAACTGTATCAGGATTATCCAAAATTAATGATATTCCAACTGAACATCTGAAAACTTACTAGTTGATAAACGCTAACAAAATGAACGACCAAATCAAATTCAGCCTAAGGCATTCTTTCATTCAACTACTGGTGACGTCATTGGATTTCGATTTTTTTTTTCATGGAAATACGATAAAATCAAAAATAAACATTTTAAGAAAAGTCATTCAACTCTTAGTGACTTCAGTGGAAGATGAAATTAAAAAAAATGAAAAAAAGACATACAAGAATTTTACATTATGAAAATTAGAAATCTACATAGGAAAAACTAATGACGTAAAAAGGACTATTTTTGTATACTATTATTGGCGCCTTTATAACTGAAGAATAAAAACTAAAGATAAGAATTCTGCGTTATGATTAAGAGATACTTAGATACATTATGTCACAATAATTAGTTATCTATATACTCATTATATTAAACTTTATAAGAATTAACTTTATATAATAATTAAAAAATTATTATAATTAATAAATGAAATATTGAAATATCTTTCTAAATTTATGGCAACATCTTAATGCAAAGTGTTCTTTGAAATTCAAGAAAATTTATTAAGAAGTAATTATATAAACAGTTCTTCAAGGCAAATATCACATGTAGAATTAGTAATATTGTACGATGGGGCATAACTAATAATGGACCACTTTAAATCATATTTAATGTCCTTAGCCTTTAAATCTCAAATGCATTTACTAAGATTTGTAGAATTACTTTTCTTCTATACTTAAAGGAATTAGAAGGATTGTAAAACCTAAATTTCCGAATTGTAGCAGATGAGCCAACATGATAATACTTAGGATCTCCCGTTATTACTTTCCATTGATATACTATATTTTTCCTTAAACACTGATTTACTAAAGGGCATAGAATTTTGTTTAGACAATTACACATGGAATTATTCACTTGTATTTGGCACTTAAAGTTAAATGAGTTTCCACTAATACTTCTCTGCAAATTAGGTGTTAAGATGGAATTATTATTATCATCATTATCGTTACAATTAATATTAATGTTAGGTGAAAGGCTAACTGTATTATCAGAGTTGTGATTAGTTATAGAATCAAGATCTTGTTTAGAAAGAGTGGCATTAAATTTGATTTCATTATACACACTATCTGGTCCAGTTTTATTTATAGATTTAGAATTCCCTAATTCTCTGTTTATTGTGTGCTGCAATAATCTCATCTAAATTCTAGTGGTTGTATACGAAAAATTTACACTATGTCTATCCAATAGTTCCCCATATTTACTTGATGGTAGAAAATACCTATGTAGAATTTACAGGTGATATTGTAAGCTATTGAATATGAGGATGGAGCATTATACCATATAATATTTGTTGATATATTCTTTCTATTATTAATATAATTTTTATCAGTATCACCTTTATTAAAAGTGAATTTTTCCTATCGTAATTTTTATTCCTAAATTTGATACTGTTGCTGTTATTATTATTGTTACTATTATTATTATTATGATTGTTGTTGTTGTCATTTTTATTGTCGTTAACATTCATACCAACCACATATTTCATGTCTATAGACTTATACCTATACTTATTAGTAATATGTAATTCTTCCATACCTTGTTTATTGCCTATCACGTTTGTATTATTGCCATATCTTTTATTTAGCTTAGTTTAAAAAGATTGTTTAATGCATTTATTTCTTTTGAAGAAGAAGAAGAAGAAGAAGAAGAGAAGAAGGAGGAGGAGGAGGAGAAGAAGAAGAAGAAGAAGAAGAAGAAGAAGAAGAAGAAGAACAACAACAACAACAACAACAACAACAACACCATCAAGCAACTTGTTCCCTGAACTGGAAATACAACGGGAAGAATGCGGTCTATAAGGATAATATTATAACACACGACAACATTAACCTTTACTTTGGATTATCCACAGATTTTAAAAGGAGTTGATGCTCGCATAAAAATTCCGACACAAGACACATCCGTGCAACAATATTTTCATAATACATATATGACTTAAAAGCAAAAATCAAATAGTATAGAGTATAGTCTATCGGCAGTGACTACTTTACCCCTTTGTAGGGATCTGCTATACATTATAACGGATCTTTACAAAGGAGGTAGATGTCGTTACTGCTGATTACATTGTGTAATACGATTTTAAAATTATCATTGAATCTGTCTGAAATATAACGGAAAATATGTCAGTTTCAAAATATTGATGTGCCGGTGAGAAAGCAAAGTTTGAAGGAAATAGAAGTCATTTCCTTTGATTCTTAAATAGAAGCAAATAGGAAATAACACTTACTGATAAGAGAAGAAAATGTTTTAAAATTTTGTTACATGGTGTTTTAATGAAGCATTGGAAAAACTGTTCTTGTAGCAGAAAAGAGACAGTTGTTAACGATATATCCAGAAAGTCCAGGATATTTAAAGCACACGAGAAAACAAATATGGACGTTACTATCAATAAACACATCTTTTATTTATTTGTCTCTATACGTGTCTGACAAGCCATTTCTGAACATTCCCATTTTTTATAGCCTCTTACTGCCCATTACCTCTCTTTTTCTCACTGCACTTTCTTATTTTTCTTCCGCTATCCCTTGGGTGTATTCATGTATTCACTTTCATTTTATTATGTTTATATAATTTTGCTCATTCAGTTTATTATTGTCCAGCTTTGTTTTTCTTTTTCTTTAATTCTCCATTTCTTTAATTACAATCTTGTCTTATTTTCCCTCTTCTCCTCTTCCTTTTTCTTCTTTTTCACTTTCTCTCTTTTTTCTCACACGTTATTATGTCTTTTAACTTTTCTTTCCGCTTTTCTCTCATCATTTCTCTTATATTTTAGTCCCATTTTATCTCTCGCTCTTAATTGCTTTCTTCTCTACTTCCATCTCAAAATACTAATAAAATATATCGCCTTCTATCCGGCTTTAATACATTTCTTATCTGTAACACAATACAGTAAAGTGTTTCCTAATGCTCCCTTGTGGTTAAGCACCTAATTGCACTTAAACATCCAATGCAGAATTCCAAACAAACACTACGGTGAAACGTACGTAGGAACAAACACTATGAAAATGTGTTTATAGTAGCTTCCTCCTACATTTGTTCTATATAATTACTAGTAATACTACTAAATATTGTAGTTACTTAAACTCCCTCCTGGAAGCACAATGAACGATAACATTTACGTGGATCTCAACACATAACAGTGGCAATCATTCATCTATTCGTACACAAAAGTTACACTATATATATGTATATATATATATATATATATATATAATATGACATAATATGATATAATATAAACAAGTTTTAGCTGAGTAAGGTGCTTAAACATACAGACTCAATAATACGTACATGCATACATACACGTCCGGCCTCTTTCAGTTTCCGTCTAGCAAATTCACTCACAAGGCATTGGTCGGTTCGAGGTTATAGAGGAAGGTTCCACGCAATGAGAATGAACCCGGAACCATGTGGTTGGGAATCAAGCCTTCTTACCACACAGCCACTCCACATATACATACATATACAGTTACATATATATATGTGTGTGTGTATGCATATATAGGTCATTATTCAGTTTCATTTGAAGATTTCTTACCAACAGAGAAAGAATCGGCTTCTAACCTAGATCCAAGTCTTCTTCATTGGAACTTCAACAACACCAACATTGAATTTGTGTGTATTTGTGTATATGTGTAGTATTTGGAGTCAGTGCATATGCAGATTTGTATGTGTTGATTTATATTTGTATTACCGTGCATATAGCTGCATATCTAGACATGCACATATATATTTAAATGGTAAACTTCTGGAAAGTTTTACAGACCATTAGTTCCAGTGAAGGTCTGGATCTGGAATCTTCGAATCAGCTTTCTCCTTTCTGGTTTTGATATACCTGACGTATGTATGTATGTATGTATGTATGTATGTATGTATGTATGTATGTATGTATGTATGTATGTATGTATGTATGTATGTATGTTGCATGTGAAGCTGGTAATAGAATAAAACAGCAGGTTGTGGTTAAACGTCACATGAGACGGTTGATCAAGGAAGCCAACTAACAGATTAGATGACAAAAATTAAGGATTTTGCTCTCAGTATTGATACTAGGTCTCATGACATTACATGAGTGTCACCTTTTCTTGGACAACATATAATGGACGTGTTTTTAAGAAATTACAAAATTATAAAATTTGCAATACTTAATCTAACATCGACAACAATACTTTTTTCAGAGAAAAGTTTTAAAACCAAACGAAAAGATAAAAATATTATTCCAACATTCTTGCAGAATTGATAAAAAAAAACATCGTTGAATTCTACTGTCAACATTTTGTATGCTATAATTGTTGTGACTATTGTAACGCGTTGAAGAGAACGAACCGTTGAATTCTTGAAGGTATGGGAGATAGCAAAATCCTTTGTTGCTTTAAGCAAGTTTTGCTTTCTGCCTCTATTTGATTCTAAATAATTATGTGCAATGATTACAGAAGTCTTATTAATTTTCTTGAGATATTTACATTTTGTAAAAGTATAAAGTTTGATAACAATTTGGCATATTCGTTTCTAAACTATGAAGAACATACTAATTATATAAAGAACAGCATGAATTTAAAGATAATTTCCAATTATATATTTTGTGTAGATTTCTAAGAAATTCGACTGAAAGTCAAAAGACATGATATGAAGAATTTATGATAATTGGAGGAAAAATCATGAGATGAAATTTCAAAGAAATTACTAAATTCTAATTTGATATGGCAGTCTCAACTTCGGTCACTCAACTTCCTTAAAACAGCAGCCAAATTCACATCCAATAAAATTCCTAAATGTCAGGATATATGTGCATAGCAATTGCTTGTAAAATTCTCCAATTATAATTGATTTTGAAATTCTTCATTGATAAGGGTAAATACAGATAAAAAGTAACATCAGCAACGATACAAGATACGTATATAATATTTTGATATTCTAATTCACTAGGTACTCTATATATATATTTATGTGTGTGTGTGTGTTGTGTGTGTGTGTGTGTGTGTGTGTGTGTGTGTGTGTGTGTGTGTGTGCGTGTGTGTGCGTGTGTGTATGTGTGTGTGCGTGCGTGTGTGCGCGCGTGCATGTGTGCGTGCTTGCGTTTGTGCGTGTGCGTGTCTTCTCTCTCTCTTTATCTATCTCTCTCCCTCTCATTATATATATATATAAATAATTGTATATAAGCTAGAACTCTGACAAAAAAAATTTAAAAACCACACGCTATTGTAAGAAAATAATTCTTTCATTGAATTTTTGGAGAGTTTCACTCGTAAAATAAGGGGCAGTTACCATTCATTGGACAAAGGTTAGAACTAAAATTAGCTGCACCAACTAATAATATTATAATAAAGTATAGAAGCTTATTTCCGGGATCCTGTGCTATCTTTTATTACAAGATATAAAACTGCGGTGGAAATGGTTAGATAATAGCTCGGATGTATGTAGCGAAATGAAAACAATATATAACGTTATAAATAAAACAATATGGTGTAAAATCAAGGAAAACTAGAAAAAGTAAAAGAAAATGATTTGAAAATGTCGCTGTTTCATAGGATTTCAGAGAGAAACAAAAGTTTCTTGGGTACATAATATTTGGAAGAATGAAACAAAACGACACAAGATCATGTGATCAAGAAACAAATGAACTAAGAAATGCAATTATTGTCTGGTATCTTCAATCTAAGTTCGAACTTAGAGAGAAAAATTCATCGAAAATGTGTGGCTAATTTTGTGATTATTTAACCGACAATAATTACAAACAAGACCATGATAAAATGTATTCTATTCTGCATTGAAAGCTATCTCGTTCTGAGAAACTTTTGTATCGGAATCTAATGGTATAATTTACTGAAAATACCAATGAAAAACATATTGCCTGATTCTAACAGCCAATTAGACCTGATCATAGAAAAGGGTATTGCTCAAAGAGAAATTGTGAATATGAATAAGTACTTAGAATTTCAATACATCTACTATTTCTGTTGTGGCGGACGCCCCCAGGCAAGAAGTGGGCTAGTCCACTACTAATAAATAATGAACTGACACAGTCAATAGAATTACTGTCAGCGAAGATTTTTGGTTGTAGCAGTGTGTTTTTTTTAATCTTTGCGATTCCGTTGAGGTAGGTGTGATATTGTTGTAATTGTTCAAGGACTCCCTTCCTGGTTGTGCCACGTTTTGTTCCCTGTTAAAATTGCTGTTTCTACTAACGAGTTTTTGTGAAATTGTGTGAATTGTGCGTTTTCTTCCCAATTATGGGAGAGCTAGAGACAAGAAATGAAATGGAAACTGGACCAGTATGTAGCCACAGTTATGCAGCTGAAGCTAGCAGAGGAATAGAAGTAAAAACTTAGGGAGTTCGAGGAGTTAAAATTAAGCCAAGAAAGCTGAAAGAAAGCAGCAAGCTAATGGAAAAGGAAGGTCATAACCTTAAGTTGACGCCCCCAGTTGACTTAACAAGTGGATTTAATAAAAGGACAGTGATATACAAAACACTGAAGGTATCGATAAGGGAAATAGGGATCTTTACCTTTTGACCGACAGATTTTTAAAATATTTTTTTGTAACTGAACACTTTCAAACTTCGGACACTGGTAGAATGTGTCATAGAATGTTTTATATGACACATTCTACCAATGTCCGAAGTTTGAAAGTATTTAGTTACAAAAAATATTTTTTAAAAATCTGTCGGTCAAAAGGTAAAGAGCAGGAAATAGAAATAGCTACGATAGAAGACATCGAGAAGTGTTTAAAAGAGGTCGAAAAGTTCACCACTTATAATAAGAGGGTAAAGATATGGCACAGTGGAAGTGCGATTTCCAAGCGAAGAAGAAGAGATAAAGCACTCCACTGATGCCATAAAAACAGATGAGTGGGTACTCCTACCAACATACTGTGGCAAGCAAGTTGTCAGAGTAAGGGTGGAAGAATTGCCACCAGATTTAGATGAAACATGGCTGGTAGCTGCAGTCATGTACAATATGGAGGCGGATGCGAATATCTTGAGAGTAACAAGAACGAAAACAGTCAACGACAGGGGTTATGGAATCGAAATGGAAGTTCAGACAACTCTGAGTGACATGAATAAGATTCCAGAAGAAATAATATTACCAGAAGATATGAGATTGAGAGTGGTGGTGGAAGCAGGCTTCCCATATGGTATTTTTGTGGCGAGAAAGGCCACATGAAGGTGAGATGCTCCCAAAGAGAAGAGAAAGGGCAACAAATGGAACAGTCTGGGGAACAGGAGAAAGTGAACGATGTGGTCCAGGAAGATGAGAAGAAGACAACAGGAATAGAGGAGGAATTTGAAGTGGTGAGAAAACGAAAAAGGAAAGAAAGAATGGGCTCTCCGCCGGAGAGACAGAAAAAGAAAAGTGAAGCAGAAAAAGAGGTGGAGAAGGAAGTTGTAAAATTCGTTCAAAAGAAAGTCGTAAAGGAAGTTGAAAAGGAGGCTGAGAAAGAGGTAGAAAAGGATGTTGAGAAGAAGGTTATGGAGGAGGAGGAGATAGAAGCAAGCATACTAGAGAAAGAGCGACATTAACCAGAAGGGAGGAGGTGGCGCCAAGAGTGGAACATGGTAATCAAGCAAGAAGACAAAGAAAATATAGCTGGAATTTCGTGAAATATGCTAAAATCATATATACCGAAAGAGTGATAATCAAGCTTAAATCCCTTATAAGGGTTAAGTTGCCCAAGATGTACGGTGAAAACGTAAACGCTATTTTAATCAACAAAGAAATTATCGACGAACTGCCGCCAGTAGTAGAACTAGATCCTTACATCAGATATTAAAAAAAAAGTAAAATGGATTTTTAAAAGTAGAAGAGAAAAAGAGTAAGCAAAATGATGCTAATAGTAAAAAAAATAAGGAAAAACAAAAGGATTACAAAATCAATGTAAGAACGTTCAAATGGTACTGCATGTGAGTGAGGCGCATGCAGCCATTTCATCACCATCGATTTCATTGTACATTTCCCCCATTTTTCATTCGTTTTGTTTTTGTCTCCACTGTGGCGTTCTGCCTGTCCTTGTGCCGTCCCCTCTGTGTCATGGCCTAGGTGCCAAATAAAAAGAATTACAGTCAGGGAAGACTTCTTTTGGTTGTATTTGATAGTTCCTGTTGCGAGCAATTTTTGTAGAAGTGCGTTCTGTTTTTTAGTAAAGTTTTTGTGTTGCTGATAGTTATCCTTTGTTAAGTTTTCCCCACTAGCGAGGTGCCTCTTGATTGTTTTGAATTTAAAGATGGTCTCCTTTTATTTCGTGGTTTTCTCACCTAGTGGGCAAAAGCTACAATGTGGATAGGGCAAGTGCTCGCTGGCAGCTACGCAGCAGCAGCGAAACGTGAAAGTGTTACGGAGGCTATAAGAAAGTTGGAAGTAAGGGAAGTGGCTGTGGCCTTGGAGGCAGTGGAGAGCAGCCGGGAGTTATTGAGGAGAGAGGGTACCAAGTTTATATCTGACGCCACCAATGGACGTGGCAACAAACAAGGAACTAACGAGGGTGGTGTACAGAGCTCTGTCACTGCTAACTAGGAAGATAGAAACGGCGAGAGAAGATGAAAGCTTGAATAAGTTGAGCGCTAAAGTCGAAGTTTTCTGTAGAGGCAGGAAATTTAGAACGGTGGAATGCGCTTCTCGTCAATGGAGGAAGCAGTAATGCACTCCACGGAAGCCTTGAAGTCGGGGAGGAGGGCATTGCTGCCAAATTATCTTGGGAAGAGAGTAACAAGAATAAGAATTGGCAGGGTGCTCCCCGAAAATTAAAGAAATGTGGTTGCTGACAACCATTATGATGGACATGGAGAACGACCCACAGGATCTAAATTGATGGGGTTATGGCCTCGAGGTCATAATCCAGGCTACAATCAGTGACCTTCAAATGATAACAGAAAAGGTTGAGCTCCCGGAGGATGTGAGACTGCGGGTAGTAGTGAAGGGAAGACCCCCCACATGTTACCACTGCAAGGAAAGGGGCACATTAAGGTGATCTGTCCCCTTCTCCAAAAACAAGCATCAACGAAAGTGAGAAAAGAAGAAATCAGTAGCAGTGATAAGCCAGAGGAAGACACAGAAGAGTTAAGTATAAATGAAGTGTATGAAATACAAAATAGAAAGAGGAAGGAAATAAAGAACTCCTCGCCTACGAAGAACTTTAAGAGAAAGAAAAGGAAAGAACACAATGATACACAAATACTCACACCGCTGCTAATACATACAATGACAATAAACAACCCTAAATCCCCAACCAAACGCACACTTGTACATACAGCACAGTAAACCCAATAACAGAACACCCACACGAAATCACAGGCAATTCATGTACACGAAAAAACTCAAACTCAGATACTACAGATTCTCCAACTGATTACACACATATACACTCACAAGAAAACAATATAAAATATCAACAGGATTTATAACATACTACAGTTCTATATTTAAGAGATGAGGGATTATGTGCATTATTTACACTATTTACATTTGACGGATATTTGTCCTCATCTTGTTTGCTGTTAACACAACGTTTCGGTTGTCTTGGAGAAATTTCGAATGTAGGTTCTCATTCCTAATTTGTTTTTTAATGTTGTTGTTGTTGTTGTTGTTATTATTATTATCATTATTATTATTATTATTGTTGTTGTTGTTGTTGTTGTTGTTGTTGTTGTTGTTGTTGTTGTTGTTGTTATTTAAGTCACTGCTCGGAATCGAACTCGGAATCTTGGGGTGAGTAGCATGCGCCCTTAACCACTACACTATATGCATATGGCGTAGAGGAGGCAATAGAAGAATGTCTTGATGAAATATAAAAAATCCTGACAACATTCTACACAAAAGGAAGAAAATACGGCACAGTGGAGGTGAGGTTCGCCAACGAGCAAGAGGCGATAAATCACGCCACTGTAATGCTCAGGATGCAAGAGTGGGTATTCTTGCCAACTTACTGCGGCAAAAGTGTCGCTAGAGTGAGAATAGGCAGAGTACCACCAGAAATCAAAGAAGTGTGGCTGGTGGCCACAAGGAACTGAAGATACTGGTGTACAGAACAGTCACTGCTAACTAGGAAGATCGAAATGGCGAGAGAAGTTGAAGAATGCCTAAATAAGTTGAGTGATAAAATCGAAACTTTCTGTACAGGCGGGAAATTTGAAGTGAAATTTGACAGTGGAAGGTGCGCTTCTCGACAGAGGAAGAAGCAGTAATGCACTCCACTGAAGCATTAAAGTCGAAGAAATGGACACTACTGCCAAATTATCTTGGAAAGAGAGTAACAAGAATAAGAATTGGCCGGGTGACCCCGGAAATTAAGGAAATGTGGTTGCTGGCAGCTATTATGAGGGATATGGAGGATGACCCGCACGTACTTCAAGTAAACCACACGGAACAGTTAAACTGATGGTCCTGCAGATCATAATTCAAGCCACCATAAGTGTTTTCCAACAGATAACAGAGGATGTTGAGCTCACAGAGGATGTGAGGCTGCGTGTAGTATGTTTTTGTCCCCACTTGTGTTGTCTTGTCTGTCTTTGTGTAGTCACCTCTGAGTCAGGGCCTGTGTTTGTGTGCGTATGTATGTACAAGATGGTCCAAAAGTAGGTTTACACTTATCATATAGGCACTTTAAATTTCTTTTAAAACATTTTATTACATTTATATTTCTATGTTACAAACTGAAAAGGGAGCTTTAGAAAATTAGCTAAATCAGCATAGAATAAGGGTTTCATATTTTTTTATAATTAAGATCTAAGCTGTTATATGAATGCGAAAGCGATAGTTGAATAACTGTAAACATGCTTTTGGGCCATCCTATATCATCGCTCTAAAAAAGATTTAGTGACGAAAGCGAGTCAATAGCCCAGTGATAGAATTGTTTTGGTGATCTCGCAGTGATAATCAGTCGGATAGTTTTCTCAAGAATTTGATCTCGGCTGTACGATGGGAGATGAATTCAGGACGCAAAATAGATCACAATCTGATTAAATAATTAAATATTTAAAAATAATTAGATCATTTACGGCACGACTTTTAATTGTATTCAAGGTCTTTGGAGTGTGAGAATCTGTAAAAAAAAAGAAATGACTTTTCGTTGCTTGTAACGTACATTTACATCTACAGTTTGAATCCTACAATACGTGTTTTCATTTGCATCTGGTCGATTTAAATCCATAACTTCTGGCCTCCCTTCACCTGATATTTATCCTTCCCTAACTATTTCTAATGTTGGGCCAGAAGGAACAAAGCATTACATATTTATTTGTATATCATAAAGTAATATTTGACATAAGAATATCTTTTTGTCTGTAAATGAAAACCATGAATACGAACCATAATCGTGATTAATATTAACATTAAAAAGTGAATGATAAATTCATTTCAGTGACACATATTCTTAGTACTATTAACTAAGAAAAAATAGGAAAGGCACCAGAAAATCCGAAAATAGCAAACACGAAGTAACAAACATAAAACATTTTTGTCAACCTATTAAAACTCATGTTTGCGCTTATCTTTTGATTCCTTTATTTTCATTATCAAAGTATGGTAAATAAATTCGCATTAACAAAACAAATGTCTGAAAGTCACAGAATCAACAAACGTGACAAACTACAAACAATTTAATTTTTTTGTTTCAAAATGCATGAATCGTTTTTCATAAGTAGTATATAACACATTAAAACAAATTTCTCATCAGATTTTACACACGAACATCGTAACATTAAACCACACACGCACGCACGCACACACACACACACACACACACCACACACACACACACACACACACACACACACACACTCACAGACGCAAGCATTCATACATATACAAATACACATAGTCACAAACAAACAGACACATATATAATTAATGAATGTGGTTTTTGCTCTATTTTCTATATAAATGCATTAATAAAAGGATATGTATATATATTTAATTGCATTTATGCATGCATATAAGTAAATATACACACCATGTATAATACTTTTAAAATGTATCTATGCATTTATGTGATAGAATTTAGGTAAGCAATTATATGTGCTGTGAATAATTCTTAAAATACATATGTATTTATGTATGTCTGCATGCATGTATGTAATTATCGGTATGTTTTACACATTAAATGTATATGTATTATGTATGTACGCATGTATATCAGTAATTATACGTACATTGCTTCAGAATGTAGTGACATTTAAAATTAGTGATCTTAAATAAATCGACTTTCCATAAACGTCATCGGAACCACTAAAAGTAATTAGGCTTCAAAAAAACATTTGAAGAATAGATTCACGCATCCTTACATGGATATGCATATTGGGACTTACATACATACCACCTACTCACACACGCACGCACACACACATGCACATACACATACATACACATATATGCGTTATGTGTATGTATATACACATGCACACATACAAATGTATATATACGTATATACCCGTTTGTCTAATATATAGGGTTGCTTGTATGTGTATTTATGCATATGTATATATATATATATATATATATATATATATATATATTCATATATATATATATATACATATATATACACATATACATATATATATATATATATATATATATGCATAAATATATACATATATATTTAAAAAAATTTTAAATTCTAATTTTTTTAATTTCAACTTTAATTTAAATATTTTAATTTGGAATTTTATATTTTTTATATTTTATATTTTATATTTTTTTAATTAATTTTATTTCTATGTATTGGCTTATGATTTTCACTGTTTGATTTGCGTAATAGTGGTTTTATCTCTAATTTAATATAATATAATATATATTTATACTATAAAATTAGATTTAATCCTAAATCTAATTTTTCCCTGTAAGTTTGGATTTACTCCCTAATATTATTATTATTACTATATATATATATATATATATATATATATATATATATATATATATATATTTGAGGGTAAAAAGATAAAATAATTTATTACCAGATGAAGGAAATATCTAGAGAAGGGAAGATAGAGGAAAAATTCGCCAACGGTACACACGCGGTCACATTTTGAATATACATATGCATTATTGAATGCCATGCATCCATTTCCAAGTAAGTTTTATCTTAATGATATCGATGCGACACTCTTCGTCCTTTTCTTCCCCTGTTTCGTTCCCTCCCTCTTCCTTTCTCTATTCTCTTAATCTTCTCTTTTCTACCTTTCGTTTTCCTCTCTCATCCCCCTTTTTCTCTTCCCCTTCACCGTTCTCTGTTTGTCTCTTTCTTTCTCTCTCTCCCTCTCTCCCGTGGCTCACACGTGACCGTCAGCCATCTTTCTTCTAACTTGAATTTCCTTCTTTCTCTCTGATTAGTCACAGGAATTGGACGCATTCTTGTCTGACTCCTGTCAGAGCTTGTTTTTTCGCGTTCACCAACTCAACTCGTGTCGGCTTAGCAACCCTTCCTGTCTGTTTTCACTGTCTTGTTTTTGTTACCAACTTTGACCCTCTGCACAAACCCAACTTGTATTTAATTTGGTTTGCAGGAACAACTGTTATGTTGAAAATGTGTCTTGTTGTGACATGCTCGAAATACGAAGTAGAAACATAGCCAACAACTGATGGAGGGACGTTTTCCGTGTTGCTTTTCTTGTTTTCTATTTGTTTCTTACTTTGTTCGGAAAAAAGTTCGTATTCTATGTTGTCTTTGTTTGTACTTCATGTTTTTGTATTTTATGTTTACATCTGGAGGAAAGTATGGCTGAACTTGGAATCTTGGGGAGAGAATGGAGATCCTGAATGTATACGCTACAAATGATTACGATATCTGAAATTAAAAAAACTGTAAGAACTTCTAAACATTTAAAAATGACAGCTAAATTAAAAGAGTTTTCTTCACAACCTTGCTATCAAGTCGGTGGCCGGTCAAAATTTACTCTAAATAAACATGAGAAAGTAGAGACATACATACATACATACATACATACATACACACATACATACATACATACATACATTTATATATAAATCTTTTGGTTACATTTATGATGTTCTCGAAAGTGCGGTTCTAAAATTACCAGCAATAATAATTGTTCTAAATTTTGGCAATAGGCCAATAATTGTAGTGAGAGTGGTTTAGTTGATTACATCGATCCCGGTATTTGATTTGTACATTATTTTATCACTCTAGAAGCAATGAAAGACGAAGCTGATCTAGGCAGTATTTCAATTCAGAACATAAAGAGTCGGAACATATACCGCAAAACATTTTGTTAGACGATTTTACGATTTTGCCAGCGACAGCAATAATAATAAATGCTTCAAATTTTGGCACAAGGCTAGCAATTCTATGGCAGCGAGTTGTCGATTACATCGACCTCATTTCATACTTTTGGGCCCCCGAAAGGATGAAAGGCAAAGTTGAGTTAAATGGTACTAAGCAGTTTTTCTTATGTGCAAACGATTCTGTCAGCTCACTGCCTTAATAACAACAGGTGTTAAACTTGAGCTTTATAAGGGTGAGGATCGGAGAAATTATAAAAAGACAAGAGTATGAGTGAAAGATATCATATGGCATATAACTGAAGGAATAAAAAGAAACAGAACAATACTTTACAAGTATTTAAAGAAGACGCGACAAAATACACATTAATAAAAAGAATCTTTTCCGCCTGTGTATCGGAGTACCTCACATTCATGTACTCGTATTGTTCATGGCAGGGTTTTCTAAAATTCTTCTGTGAGGAGTTCTTGTGTTGTACAGGGCAAGTCAGGAGCTATGTGTTCTGGTTCGTTGGAACATATTACTGTATGAAGTGGAATCGGTCTATTATTAGATTGTCAAGTATGAAATTTATAGTAAGGTATATAGTAAATTTTGACAGCTGCTCATTTTGCGCCATTAGTATATTTTGATAATCTTTATCTTTTGTTAGAAAGCTGTCACACCCATTTCTTTATCCTAACACATTTTGCGCTTTACAAATACTTATAAATCGTTTTTTGCTATTTGTGTTTAGAGATGGATAAGTCGGAAATTCGTACAGTTTTGAAATATGAGTTCTTTCTTGAAAATACAGCATCACAGACAGCTCGGAATATTAACGGAGTATTTCATTCTAATGTTATTACACAACAGACACTATCAAACTAGATTGCAAAAATTCGTTTTGGTAACTTTGACCTCACCAGACCGACCAGAAACAAAGGTGGATAATGACGAACCGTCAAATGAGATCCAGCTCAAAAGGCCCGTGAATTCTCGTCGTTGTTTCGTGCTAGCAGGCAATGAATATTGATTCACCTAGTTCAAATCGGTAAAGTGAAAAATTTGGATAAGTGGTTTCTACGTGAACTCAATGAAAATCAGAAACAGCAACGTTTGGTAGCCTGCATTATGCTACTTTCTCATCACGATAATGAATCATTTTTGAACTGGATTGTAACATGTGATGAGAAATAGATCCAATACAACAACCGTAAACGTTCAAGCACAATGGTTGGACAAAGACGAAAGGAAAATTCTTCAAAAGAAGCTGAAGTATACTGCAGCCAACTGGAGCAAATTATGCAAAAACTTACAACAAAAATGCCTAGATTAGTCAACAGATCCACGCCAGACCACACATCGCAAAAATGACATAGGCGAAAGTATATAGTTGGAGTTCAAAGTTCACCATCATCCACCATATTCACCTGATCTTGCCCCCACTAACTACCACTCTTTCTAGAATTTGGATAAGTTTTGATAAGAAAAGGCTTTAATTACGACGATGCTGTAAAACAAGCCTTCCAAGATTTTACTGACTCTAGATTGCCAGGTTTTTAGTTTCCGGGCTGGACAAGCTACCGCCGAAATGGCAAAAGTGCATTGATAATATGGGTGCATACTTTGATGAATAAAACTATTCTTGTATTTGTAAAACATTAGCAAACTGTTTTTGTTTTCTACAAATTTCATACTTGACGACCAATGTGTATATATATATATATATATATATATATATGTGTGTGTGTGTGTGTGTGTGTGTATTTGTGTATGTATATATGTGTGTATATATATGTATGCATATGTATATATATATGTATGCATATGTGTATATGTATATATATATATGTATATATATGTATATATATATATATATGTATATGTATATATGTATATATATGTACGTATATGCGTATATGTACATATATATTTATGTATATGTGCATATGTATATATATATGTATGTATATGTGCATATGTATATATATATGTATGTATATGTGTATATGTATATATATGTGTGTATATGTACATATATATATGTGTATATATATGTGTGTGTGTATATGTATTTATGTATGAGTATAAGTATATATATATATGTATATGTGCATACATATATGTGTGTACAAGTATATATATGTGTATATGTGTATATATATATATGTTTGTGTGTTTGTGTGTGTGTGTGTGTATGTGCATTTATGTACGTATACATATGTATATATAAAAATATGCATGAAATCAAGACGATAAAATTCGTCTGTATTATTTTTGATAATACACTCTCTTACCGCTGCGGAGGTTTTTCATTATTATTTTCCACCAATTATGCAACATCAACCTGCAGTAAACATTTTTTCGAGAACTAGTGTCTCCCGTTTTAATACCATATGCATTTCGTGTCATATCCATTTAACAGCATAAATATATCATGTCATATACATTTGATATCACATATTTCTGATGTCATATAGATTAAATATCATATATACTTTTGATATCAGCTAAATTTCTATAAACCAGCTGGTAGAAAAGCAATAAATTTTACTTTAAATCTATAACATATTTTCTGTTATCGTTTTTCAACTTAGTATTTGAGAATAGTCTGTTTATTCTTACTACAAATCCTATTGATGATCAACTGAATTCAACTGTATTCTCTCGTCTGTTTGAGGAAATAGTTAGCTTGGTCTATAGCTTCTCGTCTATTAATTATAAATACTTTATTACTGCTCGTACAGAAATAGATTTACGGGCAGTATACGTTCGTATAATACAGTATACGCACAGTATACGTTCGTATAGATTAACGGACAATATACGTTCGTATAATAGCTATAGTGCTTAATCTCGCCAAACTCATATGCGTCCAATAATTCGTTGGTTTCATTGAGTACATGATATTTTTTCCCAATTCTCAGGTCCCATCCCGATGATAGAAGGTCGCTGCATAGAGACTAAATCATGACTTCTCTCTCGCTATCATTCCCCACCTTCTCTCTCTCGCTTTCGCTTTCTCTCTTTCTATTTCTTCCAGAAATAGCTCAACTTCTTTACCTCTTTGGTCAACATTTTGCAAACATCTTTCCAACTAACCTCCGTCGTCGAATGCTCTACCAACTGCCTTGACATTTCTGTCTACATGGACCACCTCCACCTGAATCTCAGCGCCTCCATCTTCTTCACACCAACTGACATTTATTCCAGCTTTACTTTGCCCTTCTTTCATTTCATCCAAACTAAATACTTAATCCCCTACTTCCAACTCATCGTCATTGACATCTATGAGGCTGCAGTCATGACCTTGAAACACATACTCGACGTATGATTAGATTACGTACGTGGCGCAAATAACCATTCTTCTTATTCCCTTTACGCTCCTACCCGCAAGAGTGAAGTTGACCGTAACGCTACAGTCACGGCCTTTTACTACCCTCACAAACAACCTCCCGTTTCACCTCATCTAACGCCTAACACCCTTCCAATTTACCTCTTTTACAGACTAATCTACCAACTTTCATCTTACCTATCGCTCAATCCACCCCTTTTCCCCCTTCAACCCCTAATCTCATTTGTTCGCAACCTGCATGTCTGAAACTTCGCATTCTTACCATTCTGCTGTAACCAATACCGCGTTTATGCTTTCCCTTGCAAAATCACTACTCATACCGGAACCAACAACCGTAATTTACTCATCAGAGTATTTTTCATGTTGCATCTCTACCGACCATGTTTACGGAGTCACGGGTTTCATCTGGACTGATTTGAAAAACACCTTAGAAAACTCTCACAATGACGGCTGCTAGTCCTCCGCCATTTTTGCTTTGCTAGCCTTTCTGCGTAATACTGCATAGTGGTGTCAGTGTGGTTTGAACATCGCATCTCCTGCTTTTCATTTCCATCGGGATTGACAGATCACTTTACTTCTCACAGCTTCCCCATGCATATATATATATATATATATATAATATATATATATATATATATATATATATATATATATATACACCAAGAATTAAATGGACGCGATACAGAAATAGTATGCATCAAGCGTTAGACATTATATTATGTCTATTTATTTATTCTAAAATATTTATGAAAATATATACGTATGTAAAGACTCTATTACATACATACATACGTTCCAGTAATTCATAAAATAGAAAAAGAACAGTTTCTTACGGCATTTTCTGCCAAGCGGTCACAATACCCTACATGTTAATTTCATTTCTTCGGTGTTCAGTAGTGATCGGTAGATAAAATTAGGGCTTTGGAAGTGCCTCTGGGCTTCATCAGAGAGTTCAAAAGACGGTCTAAAAGTTCAGAGGGCTAATGCATGTATACATAAATATACATATACACAGTAACACACACACACACACACATAAACACACACACACACACACACACACACACACACACACACACACACACACACACACACACACACACACACACATATATATATATATAAGAATCAGTTACTAGTAGATACAATACATTATTCCCATTAAAGAGTATAAGAAGAGTAATAAGAGCAAAATAGGAGTAAGTAATAGAGTTTGAGAGGAGTATAACTTTGTAGAAAGGAAAAGGAATATGAAAGGATATATATATATAGACACATACATATTTCATGCGTTGCCTTCCAATATTTATGTTATAACATCTAGTGGTGGATCGATGGTTATAGAAATTTTTAGTATGAGTTTTTAGGAAGGGTGGATTCATGCAGTGGTTCGTATTTTGCTCACATATTAATACAAATATACGATATGTCTACGGTTGAGGGCTTGAGAGCATGGTCGACTTTACGGAGGTGAAAGTTTATATTAATAGTTATAATAGTAAAGCTCCAGGTAGTGACCAAAATGCTGTATTAGTTTCCGTTATTTTTCCGATCAACAAGTTTCTTAATCCCTGTGAGTAGCGGGGAGGGGGTCATGATCAGTTCCGTAACCTAATTGGTCAACACTTTCTTCGAAAGACCATGACGCTGTTGTGGTCGGTTAATGGTTAACAGATAGCACAAAAACAAATTAGATAATATATAAATGCATAAAAACAAATAAACCATGGTCAACTATGGGCAGGTAGAAGAGGAAAATAAAATTACCATTGAAACTAGAGTAAATTAGATTAAGCTGAAATAAGATAAGTAAAATGTAGAGAAATAAATTAGTGAGTACGATAACTAGAGTGATATGTCTAAGGGGATGTGATCTTAATAGACTGATACTTAGAGTAAATTATTACAAAGGTATAAAAACGCATACAATAAATGTAAAACACATATCTATCCAATTAGAGAAATCAATTGTATATTTTTAACAATAATATAGGAGCAATGCAGGGGATTCATTTATGTTGGAAGATATAAGGAAGAATTCATAACAAGGGACAACAAATCAAATGAACCGGATAAATTATTTGTTTTTCTAAGTTGTTACTCATCGCTAAAACTATATTGATAAAATATAGTATATTGGATATAAAACATTAAATGCATGGCACTATGTAATAGTGCTGAATTATTTAATTAATTAACCAATTAATTATCCAATTAATTAATATATTCGTTTATTTATTAAGTTTAAATTTAGTGTTTTATTTAAGCGTGTGTCGGTGGATATTAGCTTGAAGTAGAATGTTTGAATATGTATCTGTACACATATTTATTTAACGGTAAAATTATGCATAACTAAATGGAAGTAACTCTAGCATTTGTAGCTAATAAATTAAATAGTTAAACAATTAAATAATTAATTAATTGGTTCTGTATTGGGGTTGATCATAAACGTTTTATATATATATATATATTATATATATATATATATATATATATATATTTAAATTGGTGATCAAGTCTAATGGATATTTATATAGTTATTACTCTGTATATAGTAGGGTGTAATTTAATTGTTTAGTTTTATTATAAAAGATGATCTAGTCTATGTGTATTTATTAAAGATACATAAAGGCGGGAGCTGGCAGAAACGTTAGCACGCCGGGCGAAATGCTTTGTGGTATTTCGTCTACCGCTACGTTCTGAGTTCAAATTCCGCCGAGGTCGACTTTGCCTTTCATCCTTTCGGTATCGATTAAATAAGTACCAGTTACGCACTGAGGTCGATGCAATCGACTTAATCCATTTGTCTGTCCTTGTTTGTCCCCTCTATGTTTAGCCCCTTGTGGGTAGTAAAGAAATAGATACATAGAGGGGTTACTAATGCTAGTGTATCAGCCATATTTGTGTATAGTATTCTTAGAATGAGTATGGGGTAACATGCCATTTGTATACCATAATGGTGGAGTGTTTGCATCCTTATCTGTTCATACTCATGCTCCAACAATTATAAATATAGATATAAATATGAATATGAATATGAATAGTGAAATTGCCACGCAATAACCAGCAGTTGGGTATTAATAATTGGTTACACTACCAGCAGTATATTGAATAGGTACTATCTCTTAGTTGGTTGGATTCACAGCCTGTAACTCTCCCTGAATTATATATATATATATATATATATATATATATATATATCACGTGATCACGTGACCGACCAATCCATCAGATGTAGTTACACATCGCTGGTCACAATGCGTTCGCATTGTTTTAGCCTTCGAATGACGCCACTCCGCTGGGTAAGCGAGCAGGCCAACAGAAGAAAGAGTGGGAGAAAGAGTGGTGAAAGAGTACAGCAGGGATCCCCCCCTGCCGGAGCCTCGTGGAGCTGTTAGATGTTTTCGCTCAATCGAAACCTAACCACTGCCCTAACCACTGGGCCATATGTATATGGGCCATATATATATATATATATATATATAATATATATATATATATATATACACACATATATATATATATATATATATAACACAAATATATATATAATATATATATATATATACAGGGTGTCCCAAAAAAATGTATACACATAGTGGTTTGGCAAAAGAGAACGATAGAATAAGTACTAGGCTTACAAAGAATAACAAATTTACAATTATTTAAGGTGTGTATACATTTTTGGGGGACACCCTGTATATATATATCTGTAAATGTAATATGTGACAATATTCGGTGGCCATGATAAAACTCCTGGCTACCGAATAATATATATATATATATTATATATATATTACAAGAAAAACAAAAAATACGCACGGACACTAAACTTGCGGAATTTTCATACTTACGTCCAACAATGCACACATAAACACACACACACTCACACAAAGTGCGCCCGCGAGCACGCACACACACACAGTCGCGCACACGCCAATACGAATAAGTACGAGTGCTACGTATACACACTGCACACCTGCACATATACATGTACAGAATAGTATACATCACATCAAACCCGATGACTAACACATACACAAATACACGCGCCTTTCATACGCCTACATTAAAGTTGTCACACCCTCTTGCATGTTCACACGTATACCATACGCTTCAGTCATGCATCTACGCACACGCGCCCGATATTAAAGTGCATTTAGCATAAAAATACGATAAACATACATTCACACAGCACACACACATATTCCACATAAATCCCTCCTTCTCACTCTCTCTCTCTCTCTCTCTCACACACAAACACATACACACACACACAAACGCTCACACACGTATATACAATTATATGCAAATACATTCCCAAGATGCTATGCATACACAAAGCTTACACTGCTGGATACACACATATCCAAATCGTACACACAGATATATTTACATGAAAATCTTCACATCTACATATATACTGGCACACACACATACACACATATTCTCACAATAGAAACACATATGTAATTTAAATACGTTCGCCACCCACAAACGCAAAGAAATTTACAAGCAAACACTGCTCTACATATGCCCGAATCATACACACAGATACACACGCACAACACACACACACACACTTCCATACACTTATATCTACAGGTACGCACAAGAGATGCGTATGCATAATTAAAAACCGTTCGACACCCGCACAGGTAAAAACACGCTCATAATATACACACATAAACACACCACTTTTAAGAAACATTTAAAAATTATATCAGAATCGTGCACTACATAAAAACAAGTATATATATACCTTCATCGTTGCCATACCGATATCATTCTCATCCATATGAACATATACATTTTGTACACACATGCACAAGCGTATAAAGTTAACACATACACCTACACAATACAGACTTAAACCCCATATGCTTATATACGCAGTAAATACTTATATCCAACGCACCATTGTACACAAACTGTTTTCAAATAAAATACACAAACACACACTTTCATGCACACAAACTAATTGCCACTACCTAAAAAAAAAATCATACACATGCGTATACTCATAACACACCACATTCATACACATCTACTTTATACTTACATATATGTCACGCAAAAATCACCCACTCTGATATACAAATACAGATAAGACAAGCATATACTTAACTCACGTACACACACATACACACACATACACACAAACACACATATACTCACAAACACACACTACGCTCACATACATATAACCACTAAATGCACCTTCATATACTGCAATTTACTTACACCTTACCAACAACACATTACTTAATAACTTTGTAAATCTGACCTAAATCGTTAAAAAAGAAAACAAAATATTCAGTCTTCGAATTCTCTTCACATAAACCAAGATTAGACTTTCTTTTAATTTCCGTTTCTGCCCGCAGTAAAATGACATTTTTCTCAAATTTATGCGTATGAGACTTATAACAAGAGTCAAGCGAGCAGTGGGATCAAGCATGAGATATATAACAAGGGACAAGCGAGCAGTGGGATCAAGCATGAGATATGTAACAAGAGTCAAGCGAGCAGTGGGATCAAGCATGAGATATATAACAAGAGACAAGCGAGCAGTGGGATCAAGCATGAGATATATAACAATAGAGAAGCGAACAGTAGAATCAAGCATTTGATATGTAACAAGAGACAAGGGAGCAGTGGGATCAAGCGTGAGATATTTAACAAAAGACAAGCGAGCGGTGGGATCAAGAGTGAGATATATAACAACAGACAAGCGAGCAGTGGGGTCAAGCAAGAGATATATAAAAACAGACAAGCGAGCAGTGGGATCAAGCATTTGATATGTAACAAGAGACAAGCGAGCAGTGAGATCAAGCAAGAGATATATAAAAACAGACAAGCGAGCAGTGGGATCAAGCATTTGATATGTAACAAGAGACAAGCGAGCAGTGGGATCAAGCAGTTGATATGTGACAAGAGACAAGCGAGCAATGGGATCAAGCAAGAGATATATAACAACAGACAAGCGAGCAGTGGGATCAAGCATTTGATATGTAACAAGAGACAAGCGAGCCGTGGGATCAAGCATGAGATATATAACAAGGGACAAGCGAGCAGTGGGATCAAGCATGAGATAT
Organism: Octopus sinensis; assembly: GCF_006345805.1. Lineage (NCBI taxonomy): Eukaryota > Metazoa > Mollusca > Cephalopoda > Octopoda > Octopodidae > Octopus > Octopus sinensis. Next base: position 68,740,362 of record NC_043007.1, on the reverse strand, counting down.
GTAACAAGAGTCAAGCGAACAGTAGAATCAAGCATTTATATGTAACAAGAGACAAGGGAGCAGTGGGATCAAACATGAAATATATAACAACAGACAAGCGAGCAGTGGGATCAAGCATGAGATATATAATTACAGACAAGCGAGCAGTGGGATCAAACAGCTCGCTTTGCAATCATGTGACTTCGGATTCTGTGCGGCGTTTTGGGATTGTAACTTCTACTATTGCCCGAGTTCACCAATGCCTCGTGAGTAAATCTGGTTGACGGAAACTATGGAAGACCATAGTGCATATATGTATATATATATATATATATATATGTGTGTGTGTGTGTGTATGTGTGTATGTGTGTGTGTGTGTGCGTGCGCACAGGAGAAGAAGACTATATGCAACACTGACAATATTTTGAATCATAGTAAATATCAGATGAATATTACATGGTTATTTCACCTACAGGTATATATCCCAGTAGCAATCTTTTCTATTATAAGGACAAGGCCTGAAATTTGGGGGAAGGGACAGTTGATTAGATCGAACCCAGTAAAAAAAACTGGTACTTAATTTATCGACCCCGGAAGGATGAAAGGCAAAGTCGACCTCAGCGCATTTGAACTGAGTTTGTTGCGACGGGCGAACTACCTATTTCTTTACTACCTACAAGGAGCTAAACACAGAGAGGACAAGCAAGGACAGACAAACGGATTAAGTCGATTATATCGACCCAGTACGCAACTAGTACTTAATTTATCGACCCCGAAAGAATGAAAGGCAAAGTCGACCTCGGCGGAATTTGAACTCAGAACGTAACGGCAGGCGAAATACCGTTAAGCATTTCGCCCGCCGTGCTAACGTCTCTGCCAGCTCATCGCCTTAACTTCTAAATATACTACTGCGCCAATGTTTTAGAATATGCTTCATTTTTTGGTTATATGAATTACTGACCGATAAACCCATAATACATAAACACGTGCTTGCGCACGTGCACAAACACATTTATATATATATATATATATATGTCTTATGCATGTATATGTAATATATTACACTCCACCTGTATATATATCATGCAAACATATATATATATATATATATATATATATATATATATATATATATATATATATATATATAATATATATATATATGCGTCTGTGTATGCATATATCTAAACATATGCATCCATGAACTCTCTTTATGTCCAAGGAGCTAATGACTCGAGGAGGAGCTTAGAGTAAGCCAATTCAGCCTCTGTTCAATCAGTGTACATATCCCAGCTAATAGAAATATAAATAATCCTATTTATCTCTTGTACGCTCTTTCTCCCTTCTATAAAATCGAAATAATACATACATGTACATATATGTATTAGTGTACAGGTGTCTGTATACACGTAGGTCTATGTATATGTATTGTGTGTGTGCGCGCGTGTGAGTGTGTATTTGTGTGTGTCACATTGCTTGCTCTATTTTCGGTTTGTGCCTGTGTAATCGGAAATATTGCAACTACTATCGGTATTTTGTTGTCGTAGATGTTATGTTACTTCCGAGTCATTATCCATTTTTGACACCCAGTTTTAAATCCCCGTCATGAAGGTAGAACAAAAGCCTTTATGTTGTATCGTAAAACCTATATCATATCCTGCAGTGGGGTTTGTGTCAGCAAAGACACGCGTACTTCAAATGTAATGCACTGAAAATGAAGATAGGAAATCATAAAATAAACAACATGTTTATTGGTATCAAAGAGAGGATACGAAATAAAATATTGCTACGTTCCATTATCGTAACCAGCTTGTTACAACTATGTATATTAATGCAATATTTGGTAGATTCTGCAATAATGTGGATTTGCCATTTGCGAGTAGACATTGATTTTTATTCCCTCTCAAAATGTATGGTTTTTCTTTACTATCAAATGTGTTTGTGTATGTATTCAAACACACACACACATATATATGTATGTGTTTTTGTATGTATGTATGTGTGTGTGTGCATTATTATATATATATAACATATCATTCATATTACGTGTATGTATCTATGTATATATGTATCGCAATTACGGGAGTAATGCCTCAAGGCATTTTCCCCGTGCTGAAACGTGTCTGCCAATAAACTGCCATAATTAATATAATAATATAATAATAATAATAATATAATAATAATAATAGTAATAATAATAATAATAATAATAATAATAATATAATAATAATAATAATATAATAATAATATAATAATAATATATAATAATAATAATAATAATAATAATATAATAATAATAATATCAACAACAACAATAATAATAATAACACCAACAACAACAGTACTAATAGCAACAATGGTTTCAAATTTTGGCACAAGGCTAGCATTATCGGTGGTGCCTAAGTCAATAACATCATCCTTGACGCTCAACTGGCACTTATTTTATCACCCTTGAAAGGAGAAATCCAGGACGTAAAGACGGAAAATGTTTCGATAAGAACTTTGTCCGACATGCTACCGACTCCCCCAACCTGCTGCCTTAATAATGATAATAATAATAATGATAATAATAATAATAATAATAATAATAATAATAATAATAATAATAATAATAATGATAATAATAATGGTTTCAAATTTTGCCGCAAGGGCAGAACTTTTGCGGAAGGAGCAAGTCGATTGCATCGATCACTGTGTTCAGCTGGTACTTAAGTTGTCGACCCCAAAAGGATGAAATGCAAAGTCGAATTTGAACTAAGAACGTAGCGACGGGAGAAATACCGCGAAACATTTTGTCCAGCGTACCAACGATTCTTCCAGTCAATCGCTTTAAAAAAGGTTTCACATTTTCCCAAAAGAGCAGTCATTTTGAGGGAGGGGATGAGTCGATTACATCGACCCCAGTGTTTCACTGGTACTTAATTTATCGACCTCGAAAGGATGAAAAGCAAAGTCGACATCAGAGAAATTTGAACTACGAACGTAAAAGCGAACGAAATGCAGCTAAACATTTTGTCCGACTTACTAATATTTATGTCATCTCGCCGCTTTAATAACAATTATAGTGGTAAGTTATTTTGCTCTTTCAAACATTGCTATACATCCTATATTAACGATACCCATCTCTATTTTTCTTTTCCTTATATTTATGTCTCTGTCCTCTAAATTTTTCTAAAACAATTTGTCCGTCTTCTCCTAGCTAAACAGACCATGCTGGCTTAAAATTTTTCCCTCTCTCACTTCTCCCCTGCCTCCCCCTCTCCCCACCATCTCTCTCTAAATACACAAGCCTGCTACTGCTAATATTGCCATTTGCCACAACACGGCTATCTCCGTCTCCTGATTCATTTAAATTTCACTTGTTCGCTGACCAGAGAATAATTTCATTGTAAGCAGTTTTGCTCTTTCAAACTCTGCTAAACATCATTGTATTAACTATCGCCTTCTTTGGTTTTCTTTTTGTCATATTTATATAATGTCTCAGCTCTGTAAATTTTCTGGAACACTTTTCCCGTCCACTCTCCGCTTTTACCCTGTACCCCACCAACCCACACTTTCTATTCGTCAGGAACAGCCCTGGTAGACCAATCAAACGACATGTAACCTCATTAAAATAATGTGGTTGAGGCGTTTTGAAAATGAGGGTACTGGGAGAAAACCTCACCGTTTTCACAAATATGAGTTTTCGGCCACGATATGTTTCTTCCAAACCCAATACCAATCCTATTACCAATCCCTTCCACCTCACAAGATTTTTCACCCACATAGAATAGCAGTAGCAAAACTAGCAGGTTAAAGACTACCAGTGCGTTTTCTTTGACTCTAAAAAGTAGCGGTCACGAAAAAGGAGAATCACTGTATGGGAAAAAAGATCAACAGCAGCAACAAAGATAATAGAAAGACTAACAATGACTACGAAGACATTATGTGGAGGCACATGGCCTAGTGGTTTGAGCAGCGGACTCGCGGTCGAGGGATCGCGAGTTCGAATCTCAGACCGAGTGATATGTATGTTTATGAGCAAAGACATCTAAGCTCCACGCGGCTCTAGCAGAACTTCTGCTGACTCTTCCGCCACAACTTTCTCTCACTCTTTCCTCTTGCATCTTGCAGCTCACCTGCGATGGACCGACGTCTCATCCAGGTGGGAAACCTATACGTCAATGAAACCGGGAAACTGGCCCATTATGAGCCAGGTATGGCTTTAGAAGGAACAAACAAAGACATTGTAGATACAGGAAATCGAAGACAACGTATGAGTGTCCGGGTTCTTTTTATTTGTGTTTTTTTTTGCCGATCAAATGATTTCTTTATAGCGATCAAATATCGTGCCTTCTTGCAAATAGACGTTGCCTGAACAGGTGCACGGATTAGTACACGTCAAGTGTTGAAGTGATCACAGAGCAATGTGGCATTAAGTGTTTTGCTCAAGAACACAAGGCACCACCCGGTGTAGCAACTGAAACTACGATCTCACGATCGTAAGTGCAACATTTAACCACTAGGTCATGCATCATCACTACTACTACTACTTCTAGAAGTAGTAGTGGTAGTAGTAGTAGTAGTAGTAGTAGTAGTAGTAGTAGTAGTAGTAGTAGTAGTAGTAGTAGTAGTAGTGATATATATATATATATATATTGTATTTTTATAACTTGTAATGTGTGGCCTTGAATTTAGGAGCTACTCAGTAAAAAGAGACTGCTAATTATGCTAAGACGAATAAAACGAAAGGAAACTGAACGTAATCCAGCAGTGTTTTCAAAGCCACTCACCTGATGACGTGCCGGCACACAGCTGCAGCTGGATTATATCTGTTAATATAATTATTTATAATGGTATGGAGAACTCATCAATTAACAGCTGTTACCACTGCTCAAAAACAATACTTGTGTTTTGTAACTGAAGCCTGTTCATACTCTATACACACTAACGGAGTTCCACATGTATATGCTGTAACAGAAATAACACTGTAGTGTGACAGCATATGCTAGCCGATAACCGTATAAGAGCTTTAAATGCATGTCTAGGGTTATTACCCATTTTGTTTCGAATAAGATTACACACAAATATGTGTTATAAATTGCACAAGACATGTGTAATTATAGATGGCTGAACAAAGTGATTATGTGTAATATGGTTCGAAGTGGATTATAGTGAAACAACTGTAACCATTTTTAAACGTCTGCTAAATTGATATCTTCAGCTTCGTCTATGTCATATATTTGCATACATAGGTGTGGCTGTGTGATAACAATTCTGCTTCCCAATTACAAGGTTTCGGGTTTACTCCCACTGCGTGACAACTTGGCCGAGTATCTTCTACTGTAGCCTCGCGCTGACCAAATCGTTGTGAGTGAATTCGGTAGACGAAAACTGAAGGAAGCATATCATGTGTGAGTATATTTGTGTGTGTATATGTGTGTGTGCGTGTGTGTGTGTGTGTGTGTGTGTGTGTGTGTGTGTGTGTGTGTCTTTGAGCGTGTGCATATATCTCACCACCGCTTGACAAGAGGCGTTGGTGTGTTGGTGTCCTCGTAAATTGGCGGTTCCGCAAAATAACCCGATAAAGTAAGCACCAGGTCTTACAAAAATGGTCGATTCGTTCAACTGAAATTATTCACGGTGGTGCTCCAGCATGGCCGCAGTCAAATGACTGAAACAAGTAAAAGATAAAAGATACATATGGATATAGTTATATATATGAAATACACACCTACACGTATACTACATACATACATATATATATGAAATAAAAGAAAGTAGAAGAAAGAGTAGTATGCATTTTGACAGCGCAAGATAGAAAAGAAAGAAAACAACTGATGAATATAATTATTTTTTCCCTAGTCCGATAAAGAAAGGAAAGGAAATGAGATTTTTCTTGCACATGAAAAATGCTGGTTGCTATATTTTTGACAACGTGTAAAAATTTTCATGTTAGTGATGAGAAAATGGGCGGTTTAATATTTATATATTGCTAAAAAGTATTATCAGTGTAAGAAGGAAAAAAGATATATAACTTGCCAACTAACGTGACCCCAACCGTTGATTAAACATACTCCAAGCTTAGATTGAAAAATAAGGGGAAAAATAAAACAAGACGCGAATGTCATATTAAAAGGACACGAACTGCATATTGAAAATATGCTGGCCATACATTCCGATGACTGATGAAGGTAACTTTAAGATTCTATCATCTGCCCGCCTCTCAACAGGTATTAATAATGGCTTCTCCTTTGACGCACAAGATAAACACTTTAGTAGGATGAGCATAGTTAATCTAATGGCGCCTAACATAATACTTCTGGTTAACAGTTTATCGATTCTTGAACGATCATACTAAAAAGAAAGTGAAAGGAAAGAGGGAATTCGGTCCTAGAATGTACCGTAATGCAACTTAAACGCATTTCCTAGTTATTCCATCCAGGCTACAGTACCCGCCAACTCACCACCCTCCTACAATATTAAGCGGTAAGCATTTGTAAATAAACATTAAAGGATGAAAATAAACATTTCATAAGTGCAGAGTTTTGAAAACGATGAATAATAATTAGTTTGACAAGACATTGAAAAGCTTCAACAGATATATTGGCTCTATAAACTCAGTAGGTTTCCCTAAATAAGCAAACCGTTTCATATCATTTCTAATTATACGTGACATTTTCACATGTTAAGCTGATTCAGAATTTCATATCGTTACAAATTATCACGGAAATCAAGTTTAATTTTTTTAACTTATAACTCTTGACCTGTTCTGACAGCCACGCTCTTTATATTTGTCTATTTTATCCATCTCTACCTCACAGAGTTACTCTTAATAATATTCCTCTCTCTCTCTCTAACTCCCCTCTCTCATTTTCTCTTTCCGTCTTATTCCCTCTCCTGATATATATATATATATATATATATATATATATATATATATATATATATATATATATATATATATTATATATATATATATTATATATATATATATATATCACGCAGTGGGACTGAACCTGGAACCATGTGGTTCGTAAGCAAGCTACTTACCACACAGCTACTCCTACACCCTATATATATATATATATATATATATATATATATATATATATATATATATATGTGTGTGTGTGTGTGTGTGTGTGTGTGTGTTGTGTGTGTGTGTGTGTGTGTGTGTGTGTATGTGTGTGTGTGTGTGTGTACACATGCATACATGACAGACTCTTCTGTGAATGTTTATGTATGTGCGTCTAACGGTTTGGTCAAGTGTGCAACCTTTCTTTAGCATGCAATTTGGCTGACTATTCAGCAGATTCGTGCGTTGTAACGTGATTCACGGTTAAATCAGCATGACAGTGTGTGAGAAAATTGGATCTTTCAGTTATATGTATTGCCCATCCGATAAGCTGCTCTACAGTTTCCAACTGCACTATTCTACTTATAACGCTTCATTCCGGAGAGTATGTTAATGCACTCCCAGGAAATACCATGAAGCGTGACCGAACCCGCGGTACCATTCTACTATCATTTTCTATGGCAACTAACACTTTCGGATAGTAATCAAGACAGCAAGACAAGACATACTATGTCAAACTTAACAAGCCTAAAATAATCCCCACCAAGCCTAGAATTTTCTCTCACTCTGTCATCTGTGTTGGTTCCAATTTTCTCTCACTCTGTCATCTGTGTTGGTTCCAACGCCTGGCCCTGCATTAATCACAATACCAAGTCCTTTCTCCACAATGCATCGTCTCCTTAGAATATCCTTCCTGCTCATATATTTCCTGCAGCTGTTGAGCTGCAACAGTTTAAACGGGTTAGTAATAACATGAACTTCACTGTCGTACATACTGCGCATCCCTCTAGTCTCAGTCAGAAAGAAAAATATTCCACGTGCTGATCCTCATGGAAAATACTGAACAATCCATGGCGCGCAAGTTTTTTTAACAGTGGATTGTCAACTTCGGAACAAACTGTATTGAATCACTCGTTCGAGAGAGTCTTTAACCAACTAGCTTTGACATTCAACAGGATGTTCACTAAAATTAATCATCCGACGTTGTACATAAATGAAAAATGCAGTCTGGCAATTAACCTTTATTAGAAGGATTAAACAACTGTTGTCATCTGACTCGGAAGGGATAATTTTCCGTGATGCTTCTGGAGGAACAAGCAACACTTTCCCGAGGAGCCTCATTTTGGCAAGAGTTTTTTCACTCATCCACATTGTAACTGCAATGGACTCATCGAAAATTACTGCAATTTTGATCACATGTGGCAGAACTGCTCATTCTTCTTTTAAACTGCACTGCAACCTCGAACAGAATGAAAATCGTGTGTGCAATATTGGCAGAGATTCAGACAAGGAAAATTTCTGAAGCAGTCTACGCTGAAAGTATGTGATGACATTGTCACAGACACTTGCGTTTGAGGTTTTCAGTCATAGCTTACACGATTTCATAGGTAATATTAACATTATGTATGGAACCAGCTGTCAACATTGATGAGTTCAAGAGAACTATATCATTACAAAAGGCTCACTAGCTGATGAGTTCAGAGTATGCCTCAGACAAACTTATATTTGGTGATGAGAGGAAAAAGCTTCATACTTCTACTAACATGAGAATGACAGTTTCAGAGACAACTCATCCGCTCACTTAATAAATAATTCACGTAGAATGGTGCCAATACTCAGCTGCCAGTTGACGTTTATCAAGGACATACCAACATAGAAAGAAAATGCGGATAATAACCAACAAATCTCGAAAGAAATACTGCTGAAATTTTATTCGAGCCTCTCATAGAATAATGGAAAGCATGAGTGGCTTTCTGAACGTGTGATCCTAATACCTTCAAATGATATGATATTAATGCCAACGTCGTTCAACATGTATTAGACCGTTGCAGTTGATACAACTCATTTCACACTATAGCTGACATTCACGGTGCAGCCGACTATACTTCCGCGCAATATACAAGTAAAAGTAAGGGGAGGACAATCGAGAATGTATGTGGAGGCACATGGTCTAGTGGTTAGAGCAGCGGACTCGCGGTCGAGGGATCGCGGGTTCGAATCTCAGACCGGGCGATGCGTATGTTTATGAGCGAAACACCTAAGCTCCACGCGGCTCCGGCAGAAGGTAATGGCGAACTACTGCTGACTCTTTCGCCACAACTTTCTCTCACTCTTCCCTCCTGCAACTTGCAGCTCACCTGCGACGGACCGGCGTCCCATCCAGGTGGGAAATGTATACGCCAAGGAAACCGGGAAACCGGCCCTTATGAGCCAGGCATGGCTTGAGAAGGAACAAACAAACAACAGTCGAGAATGTATAACAAAGGGTTAAACAGAAACTTTCTTTTTATCAGCAGAATAAGATCATGCCTGACAGTGGCGTTACATAAGATTTGGTGTGAGACAATACCACACAGAAAAAAAGTGTTACATATGAGCGAATACATGCATATACAAACATACATGACAGGCTGTATGAATTCTTTAAATCCATGTGAATGAGCTGCGTTACTAAATTGGAAACCAAGTCTTTATTTATTAGCGAGAAATTTGAAAATTATAACCAGAAGGATATACATACGTGCCAGCATGTAGAAATACAAAGACAAGTGAATACTATGCTAGTTTCATTTTGCTTCTGGAAGATATTAATCGAAATATTGTAATCGATATGATAGATCACCGTTTGGCTTTCTCACCGTCTTGCTATGCTCTTACACGAATGAAAATTGCATGAATGCATAATCGAAGTCAGATTATGGCTTGAGTTATGGATTAGAAATGATTGATTGTTTTCAATAAGTTAGATGAAATTGCCGGATAGCTATTTTGTAGGATAACATAACTTAATACGATCAGACAGAATAGAAGCGAAAACTAGAGAATCACTACACATGTTGAAAATAGTGTAGACGAACCAAATGAGAAACCTATATGTAGTTGATTATTCAGCTAGAAATAGAAGGCGGAAAGCTCCTTCAAAGCACACCTCTATTGTTAACTCAATTTTTCTACATACCTTAAAGCCTCTCTCTCTCTATATATATATATATATAATATATTATATAAAACCCGTTGTCTGTCTGTCTGTGTCTTCTAGGTTCTCGGGCATCCTCCATCCGATTGCGCTCAAATTTGATATGTAGATGCCGACTGTATAAGGGCAAAAATCAATTCCAGGTGAGAATGTGATCGATAAAGCTGTGGGAACGTGCATTTGTAAAATCGTTTTTTTTTAATAGAAAAATGTCTATCTTTGTGACAAGAACAGGACATATATGTATGTATGTATGCATATATTTTATTTATTACATTATATATATATAATATATATATATATATATATACATACATACATACGTACACACACATATTTATGTGTTATTCTCGGAGATTCTGAGGTGGTAAACGTGTCTTTTGGCGTCTATTTTTCCAGTGTGTGGAGAGGCTTATAGTCAAACCCTTGTTATAATTATGTATATAATTATATATATATATATATATGTATATATATATAATATATATATATATATATATATATATATATATATATATATTATATATATATATATATCAAATGGTTGTGCTATGATACTATTCCACATATGCAAATACAGCCATACCAATAATCCAACATACCTCCATCATCAACTGCTCCGAAAAACTGCTTTCAGCTGACCGAAAAGACACTCGGGTTTCAGTTGCACGATGTCTCCTAGATTGTGTTGAGAACGATGAAAACTTCTGGAAAATGTTGCGTAGGCCTCTGAGCAGGTACCGCCAAGCTTTTGGCAAGATTTGATGAAGATTCTCTTCTCCACTGACTCTGTCATGGTCAATGCAACAAACACACGCTATACACGTTACTTCCAAGCACTGCTGTAAACGGCAGAAGTGAGCTAGAACGTTAAAACCTAGTGCGCACGCACAGCAAAGGCCGTGATCAGTCCGTACCGAGCGGCTTTACTGTATATGCTTTAGCTTCGTTACTATAACAACAGTCCAGATACTTATTGATCAGACCAGGTGTATCTATATAAAATTTTATCAAGTAGTTAGCAGGTTAAAATCATTTTTGTTCATTCCCTCGCTTTCACCCTGTGCCTATATGATGCATAATGTAGTTTTAGATTTAACGTGTATAAAATTGTGGTCATTTATCTTTGCACTGTGGATACATTGTGTTCATATGGTATGCATAAATGTTTATAATTATGTAGTTTCGGTTATGTCATACTGAGGACAGTAAAATGGTATTACATCCTAAACCAGAAATCGATCATTTTAAAGACTCTTTCAACCCATGTCTATTAGATAAAGAAGGTAGTTTTAGAGCCATTTGACGTCTTTTTCTAGCATGTGGAATTACTCAGTTGTTGCCTTTATTATAATCATATTTATGAAATTAAATACTTTGTATAATGTATATATGTGTATATATATACTATATATATATATATATAGATATATATATATATATTATATATATATATATATATCAGAATGTCTCTAATTCTTCATCAGTTATCAACCAATAGGTAATACTCAGTTTCGCTGCATTAATGATAAAACTGAGGGCTTCCCAAATTGGAAGTGTCCGAAAAAACTTTTTGGCGAAGAATTCAAACTCGAGAGCAAACAAAACAAAGCAAAACAACAGAGTGTGCGGTTTAGGACGGTGGACAAGGACGAACAGACGAGCAAAATACGGCCTTAGGCTAAGAACACAAGAATGGTGGGTAACGCTTAGAAGATATCATAAAGGATAGAGAACGGAGAGATAGAGAATTTGAGACTGGTCAGCAAACGGACCAGTGTGAGAATGGGAGAAAGCTGGCTGCGGGTCACGTGACAGCAGCAGGCAGAGGAGAAAGACTGCAATTACCTTCCCGTAATTTACCTGTTTCACTTAACAAACCGATGGAATAAGTACTAGGCTTACAAAGAATAATTTTCCGGGGTCGATTTTTTCGATTAAAGGCAGTGCACCAGAATGACCATTGTTACATGACCGAAACAATTAACACAATAAAAGACTATACCATTTTTATCCCGAGCAACGCCGGCTACCTCTGCTGGTATATATATATATATATATATATATATATATATATATATATATATTATATTTGTGTGTGTGTGTGTCTATGTGCGTGTGTATTTATCTGTGTATATATATATATATGTATGTATATATGTGCATGTATATATGTGTGTATGTATATGTATATATATATATATATATACACATATATATATATATATATATATATATATATATATATATATATATATATATATATTATACACACATATATATATATATATATATACATGTAATATACTTTTTGTTTAGAGTTTGAAAGGAACGATGGTTTAAGTAATTAATTTCCTTATCAAACACTGAATCCAGTTTTATTTCACCATTTTAGAGGACAGCTTTTTACAGTTTATATTAATAATCATTTCAGACGATCCTGCGTGTAGCATCGTTTCTTTAATTAATCAAAAAGCCTTTCTCTTTTATCTAAAAGTAGTTTTGTCTTGTCCAGCAACATCATTGAATAAAGCGATGAATGTAGTCAACTGGTAACATTTTCTGTGATCTTTTAATGTCCAGGAAGTTTTGTGACATCTGCAATGAACAGAAGCAAGTTTAATGATAGAAGGCATATCACTTTCTTCTATATATCAACAATCCATCAAGCATGCAAGCGAATGACATATGAATATGGCAAACAACTTCAGTATTTTATGATTCATCATCTCTCACCAAAGGAGGTTTTCATTATAGAATATTGTCTGACCACAATATTACACCACTGAATTTCGGAAAGAAATGTAATAACTCTCACAGTGATATGAGAATCCCTCTGGTTAGTATGTCTAGTTTACAAGATTTTGAAGATTAATCTATTAAGATTTCAACAGAAGAAATCAGCTTAGTAGTGTAATCCCGCTATTTCTGAATACAAGATAACTTTAGCTAATTATCGACGCTTTTATTGGGTCGTTGATATTGATAAATCAAATAAGATGCGTTTAGAAACTGCAGAATATAATAGAATTACTTCGACGTCATTTATAGCAATGTGATACATGTATTGATATTTTGCTTGAAAGAGCACGAACTGTTACGGCAGCTGCACAGAAATAACATAGAAACTTACTAAAACATGTGACAAAAAGCAGTGTAAATTATATACGACTGTTTTCAGCTTCTATCGATTCGTCGTAGCAACACTCTTAGTGATTTGTCTTCAGAACTTTACAAACTTGCACGTACATGTCTTCGTCTTAGTAATTTATCATTTCAATGTCTTCAGAATGGTAACTGAAATTTTGCTTTATTTTAATATTCATTGAGATAAAGGAGTACTTGATTACTGAACTTTAGGTAGATGAAACTGTTTCATTATCGATTTCTGTTATAATATGTTTTATGAACAGATACTGACCTGCGAGAACAAGTAGAGCACGGAACAGTATGCCATACGGATTATAGCTGGTTTCTTTACGCTATGTTTTCAAACCTTACTGGATTTTATAAAATAAGAATCCGTGAATTATTGAAGTCAGTGTCATCGACTATACTCTTCTCTCAAAAATTCTGGCATTATGATTATACTAGAATGTAAGACGGCGATCTTATAGATTTGCTAGCGCGTCAAGCAAAATGCTTAACCTCATTTCCTCCGAATCTTAAAGTTCTCAGTTCAAAATTTCGACGATTTTCATCCTTCCAGGAACGATAAAATAAATACCAGTTGAGCACTTAGGCCCAAGCAATCGACTAATCCCCTCCTCACTAAATTTCTAGCCTTGTGCTTATAGTAAAAAAGAATTATGATCACATTGAAATTCGTAACTAAATTTGTGAAGAAAATAGTGCTGAGACACGGCGTCAGCTTAAATTTGTAAGTCTTACTGCACAGTACATAATTCAAATCCCACTGTGTATGTATGTATATATGTATGTATGTATGTATGTATGTATGTATGTATGTATGTATGTATGTATGTATGTATGTATGTATGTATGTATGCATGCATGTACACATAAGTAAGTAGGCAAAGCAGTGACAGAAAATAAACTTTAGGTTCGTTCAAATATGTTTGGGACATATATCAACTTGTAAAGTCTATTTTACGTCAGGTTGCCATGCAGAAATATCCTCGTTGTGGCTAAAATGGTATAAGAACTTCATTGTCAGCTTAAAGCTGGCCTTTGCGGACTGATAAGTTTATGTTTAGCTTGTTTTAGCACTGATGGATGTGTTTCTAGCTTGTTACCTGCCTTCAGAACCAAACAACAGCAGGGTATTTTTGCATGTATGTATGTATGTATGTATGTATGTATGTATGTATGTATGTATGTATGTATGTATGTATGTATGTATGTATGTTATGTATGTATGTATGTATGTATATGTGCAGATTTGTATGTTTAGTTTTATGTATGTATTCTCATGCATATAGTTGCATATCTAGACATGCTCCTATATATTTAAATGATATACTTCTGGAATGTTTTACAGATTTTTACGATGCCAGTGATGGATTGGATCTGCAGTCGTCGAATTTGCTTTCTTGTTTCTGGTTTTGAGAAGCCTAATTTCTTAATATTGCTATTTAGATAGCGTGTTACATATCCCAGTGCCCCAATAATAACAGGTATAAGCCTAATCTGGCTAGAGTGACTGCAGATTTCTCAGTAGTTCAGTGTGGGTATTCTCTTTGTCATTGATCTTCAGCCTTATGTTAACATCTCTGTAAACAGTTTATCTTCTGAATCACAAATCATCATATCATTTTAAGACTTTTTCACTGGGTCATTTTCCCAGTACTTCTTTTTATTGTGAGTGGCTATAGCGTCCACCATAATGTGGGTACTTATTTCTTTGTCCTCAGGG
>NC_043007.1:68710473-68717973 GCF_006345805.1 Octopus sinensis | reverse complement strand
TCACTTTTCGACTTTACGAATGAGTTTTTCTTCTCCCAACTTGTCCTTGCACCAACAAGACATCAGAACATTTTGGACCTAGTGTTTAGTAACCACACTAACACTATACATAACGTTACAGTGGAAACAACCTTTCTTTCAGACCATGACATGGTTCTCTGTAACATGAAATTCCACCAGCCGAAAGCTAATCCTAGTGACCTTCCTCCAGCCCACCCATTTGACAACATGGATCTCCATAATGCCAACTGGGATGCAATCAGGAACGAGCTATCACATGTTGACTGGTCCTTTACACATACACACATCTCCACCAACCATAAAACATCTTGGCAGATCTTTGTAGACACCGTCACAGACATATGTGCAAAACACTCCCCACCAAGACCTGTGAACAAAAAGTGCAGAATCCCTCAAAACAGAAAAACCATTATCAGAAAAATAAAAAGAACAAACAAAAAAATTAACAAACTAAAGTACTGCCAACAGCAACACACACATTTGACGGCTATCGCACTGCTTGAATCCAAAAAATATAACCTCCAACAATGCATGAAGACCCTCATCAATAACCAAAGATCAGCTGAGGAGAAGTGGGCCATTGAAAAAATCAAACTCAACCCCAAAGTGTTCTTTTCATTTGCGAGGAAACGCAGGGTCACTGTCTCCACTGTAGGCCCTCTAATTGACGAAACTGGCACTCTCTAAGATAATGCCAAATCCATGGCCGAGATACTGCAGAAACAATACTGCTCTGTTTTCAGCAATCCTGATATGGCCGATCTGGGCTGTATCAGTGATGTCAACCCCCAACACACTATATCGGACATAACGCTTAGTGCCCCTGATGTCTTAGCGGCGATAAACGAAATAAAACACAATTCAGCAGTAGGCCCCGATAGGTTCCCTGCTTGTGTCCTGAAGGTGTGTCGACACCAACTTGCATCTCCCCTTGCTAATCTGTGGAGAAACTCACTGGATGCTGGCTATATTCCAAAAAACCTCTGTCCCAGTCTGTTGTCCCAGTTTTCAAAAAGGGAAACAAGTCCCTTGCAGTGAATTACCGTCCGATCTCACTCACCTCTCATATCATCAAGGTATTTGAGAGGGTGGTGAGATCTCGAATAACCCAATTTCTGGAAAGCAACAGACGGCTGATCTCCAACCAACATGGGTTCCGTAATGGAAGGGACTGCCTAACGCAGCTCCTGCATCACTTTGAGGACATTTTGAGAGCTTTGGGAGAGGCTCCAACACCGATGTCATCTACCTTGATTTCAGTAAGGCCTTCGACAGGGTCGATCACAAGATCCTATTGAAAAAACTATCCAACATTGGTGTCTCTGGAAAGTTACTGAAATGGATCAAGTGTTTCCTGACAGACAGATCTCAACATGTTGTAGTTGAAGAGGTAAAATCAAGCCCAGCCAAAGTCAGTAGTGGCGTTCCGCAAGGCACTGTGCTGGGCCCACTCCTTTTCATCATTTACATTAATGACATTAATGACATCATCAAGCACAGCAACATAAAAATCTTTGCAGATGACTCCAAGCTACAGAAGGTCATAAATGAGGCGAGTGACCGGACATGCCTTCAGTCAGATCTACTGGCTGTTATCCAATGGGCAGAAAAAAACAATATGCTGCTGAACGAGGATAAATTTGAGCTAATCCACTTTGGAAAAGAGGATGCCCTGAAACTCCATACTCCCTTCCTTCAGGTGAAACTCTCGCGGCGTCCAACAACATCAGAGACCTGGGAGTAATTGTGGACAACAACATAAGCTGGGCCACTCATATAAACACCAAAGTTGACATGGCCCGCAGCATGTGTTTTCTGGATTCTCAGAACTTTCCAGTCGAGAGATATCCACACCATTATCCTTCTCTCTCCACCTTTGCCCGACCCCACCTTGAATACTGTTGTCCACTGTGGTCTCCCCACACAATACAAGGTATCATAAAAGTTGAAGCACCTCAAAGGGCAATCACAAAAAAGATAGATGCATGACAGGCCTCGACTATTGGGGTCGACTAGAAAAGCTAAAACTCTATTCTCTCCAACGTCGTCGTGAGCGCTACAATCATCTGCATGATGTGGAAAATATTCCATCAGCATTGCCCAAATGATGTTGGCATCACCTTTAAGGTACATCCAAGGCTTGGGCCCCGTGCCATCCGCCCAAAAAAAAATCGCACTCTCATCTCATAACAACAATACGGCACAATTATTTCACCTCAATTGGCCCCGCTCTCTTTAACATTACACCAAAACACATTAAAACAGAAACTGACCCTATAGGGTTCAAGAAGTCTTTGGACAGATTCCTTCAAGAAATCCCGGATAAACCCCCTACACCCGGATATGTCTCTGTAAACAATAACTCTCTACTTGAGTGGGCCATAGTGCCCAAATTCTGACTTGAAAGACTTCACCAGGTGGTGCTATTAAGTTAGACATGGCCTGGGCCAATAATGGCCGAAACCTATCAAAGTATCAAAGTATATATATTTATGTATATTTATGTATATATATGTACATTATATATGTATATTATATACATATATGTGTATGTATATATGCATATATATATATGAGTGTGTGTGTGTGTATGTGTGCATGTGCGTGTCGTGTGTGTGTGTGTCTGTGTGTCTGTACGTGTGTCTGTTCATGTGAAATAATGTCTCCCATTGATGTAAGATGCAAGTTTTTGCTTTTTACGTTAAGTCTATGCTGGAGTGCCTCTAATGGCGGATTGGATAATAATTCGATATTTTGGTTCTAGCATGGCAAGTTCACTCACCGTTGCTGGAATTTTATTTCAATATCTTACAGAATATGCTGAGCACATACGTTATTCCATTAATTCTTATCGTCATTAAAAAAAATGAAGAAAGTCGAGGGTGAGACTTAATTTGGATATAACAAATAAAGCGTGGACAGCTTATCTATTTACAGGTCACTAACTGATTCTCCATAATAATAATGCAGATGAAATCATAAATATGAAAATATTCGTTTTTCAATATAATTTTATGATTACTGTTGATGAAGGTCGTTACACTGTTTCAGGAATCAGCATATTATTATCTAAAATATTATCAATTTACTTGCAGCATCTAAGACATGGAATTAGATACAAAGGATGCTAATAGGATTGGCGAGCTGGCAGTAACGTGAGCACGCCGGGCGAAATGCGTAGCCGTATTTCGTCTGCCGTTACGTTCTTAGTTCAAATTCCGCCGAGCTCGACTTTGCCTTTCATCCTTTCGGGGTCGATAAATTCAGTGCCAGTTACGCACTGGGGTCGATATAATCGACTTAATTCGTTTTTCTGTCCTTGTTTGTCCTCTCTGTGTTTACCCCCTTGTGGGTAGTAGAGAAACAGGATTGGCGAGCTGGCAGAATCGTTAGCACGCCGGACAAAATGCTTAGCAGCATTTCGTCCGTCTTAGTTCAAATTCCGCCGAGGTCGAACTTTGCTGCTCAGGGTCGATAAAACACGTAGCAATTGATGACTGGGGTCGACGTAATCGACTTACCCTCATCCCCGAGCTCGTTGGCCTTGTGCCAAAATTTCTAACCTATATTATTTTACGATGTTCTAAAACTTATCTGCATCACAGAAAAATAAAATAATATTCTACTAAAATCCAAAATAAGTAAAAAATCTTTTTTCTATATTTAAAAAAATATTTCTGATTACTACACATTTATACTGTTAAAATGATATTTTATTAAAGTTTCATATATCTTTTTAACAATACACTGAATAATAAATAAGAAATGATTGTGCCTTTTTTTTATTTCACATTAAATACTTTGGAACTTTCTGATTGGATAATTTTCCATTATAATGCATTAGTTCAGTTGTGGTTAGTACTTTTCGATTATTTGTTTTTACATTATCCTACATTATAACGTTTTTTTGTGTGTGTTTTTTTCAATTTTCTGCACTATTTCCTCTATTCATAGGTTTCATTATGTGTTCATTTTTGTTATCTACTCGGATAATAGAATTCCACGTTGAATTGTGATGAAAATAACAAGCGCAATTTTTCTATGGAAACTTCATTAATAGTGGTCATTGTAGTTGTCAGCAGCTAAATCAAACGTTATCTTCTACATCATTACATTTTTTCCCATGTCAGCACTGTATGGCGGCGTATATTCTGGAATATTCCAGTCTAGCAGTAGCTAACCTATGATTTATATCTTTCATGCCGTTTTATATTGTACATCAAATATCGATGCTGTTCAGTTGATGTTCGCTGAAACGGTTAACAAAATCTTTTGTTGTATCTAATTTCAGAACGTCTCCTCCTTTAGGGCAGACAAATAACCCTCACCTCATGTTCTGTCCATCTGTTTTTATAAGAAAAAATAAAATAAAAGCTAAAAATCAATGTATTCAAACAAATCTAAATAAGATTTTCCCTTTACCATTGTATACTGTAATTTGCTGCACCGAGTACCCACAAAGCAAATATCATAAAAGTTATGTACACTTACTGTCCAAATTTCTATAACAAACCATAATTTCTTTTTACCTGCTTGTACGCTTAAATATTGAACATTACCGTGAATGATTATTCTAGCAGCAACCATAATGAAAAGCAGCCAATATGAGAGTGGTGGAACTTAGTGCGCATTTGTAAAGTTTTAAAGAAGTTGCATATCACATCATTCTCAACTACTTTCGTGCCGCAGGTCAAATATACTCGTAGCTCCCAGAGCGTTACTGCCGTTTCTCTGCAATCAGTGTTCATCAAACAGACTTACGGTGAATTAAAGAAATGTTTTTGTATAACTGGGGATCTATTTTGAAATATATTATTCCCTTTTTTTTTATAACAGCATGTTGTAATATATGGGGAATTTGGCTGTTGTTTCTAGAATGTTGAGTTAACATATAGGAGTCCATTATTAGTTTGAGGATTGAGGTAGTGAACTTGTAGAATTGTCAGTACATCAAACAAAATTGTTCAACTGCATTTTTTTCTGGCTCTTTACGTTCAAATTCCGCCAAGGCCGGCTTTGCATTTAATCCTTTAAGTAGTTAAAATAAGTTGGTCTATGGAATGGGCATGCTCCTCTCCTTAAATAGTTCACCTTTTACCATAACGAACTATTAGTTCGAGCCCTATAACTGAAGTAAGTGTTATCAAATTACTGGAATCCAATTCCTTTATAAAGGTCCCACTATGACTTAAATTTTCTTAGTGAAGCAAAATATACATCAGTTAAAATATTTCATCTTTTAAAAAGTTGCTTTCACATGAAACTTCCTGGAAACATTGCTAATATTGAAACGATTGATTCTCATTAATTCCAGCCCTTATCAATTATTTTGTTTTCAAAATTCTTCTCGGGGCTTCTCGCAAACATTTAATCATTCATTTTATTTTGTAGCATTTTAAGGGTATTTCGATTTCTTTCTGTTACATATAATTATAATTATATTTGAATCCTTTACTCAATTTTCGGTTTTATTAATTTGAATATTTTATTGGAGGTGGGTAATCCGGTAATTTCACTATTTTCATGCCTTCTTAGTGTTTGAGATTTTTAAAGCTATTTTCTAATCTATCAATCTATTTATAAAATGAAGCAGCTTAACTTGGGATTATTTTTCTTCACTAGTCATAAGACGTTGTTCTTAATAGCGGAAATAATAACGAGGAAATTGATCTTATTAAATTGATAGTGTATCTGTTTTACTTACACCCACACTAAGACAGTTTTTGCATTGAGAAATAGACTACACGGTGTGATGAAGTAATATGTACCTTCTGGGAGGATTTATCCCATGTTCCATTTCCACTGCTTTCAATGGATAGTTTATTTGTTGTGGTTATTACTAGAGCAATCATTATCAACAATGCGCAATATTCAACCATGTAACCAAGCAAAAGAAAATAAACAGTTTGTTACAGAACATTGGAGATCACCGACCATAACATTTATATTTGTATTTTTGGTACATGATGCAGTAAATTACTGGATATAATAGTGAACGAACCATCTTATTTAGAGTTATTTGAATACTTTCATATTAGCTATATCTTCCTGTGTTTTGTTTTTATTCTTTTCTTAATAAATTGAATGGTATTTTTCTGCTATAAAAGAAGGGAGGGTTTGAAATCAGATACAAAAATAGATTTTGTTAAACGTTCCAGGAAATATCCACAGAACAACATTGATATTTGATGCATAATATAATATAAAACGTCATGAAGATATTAATCATAGGTTAGGTACTACTAGCCTGGAATAGTCCAGAATATAAGCCGCCATACAACGCTGACATGGGAAAAAATGTAATGATAAGGAAGATTAACATTTGATTTGGCTGCTGACAATTACAATGACCATTATCAATGACATTTTCCTCGCAATTGCGTATATCTTTTTCATAGCAATTCGACGTATTTTTTACTATTCAAGTAAATAACAAGAAAAAAACAGTTAACGAATTTTATGGAAAGAAGATATACTGGGAGGCGGAATCGGAAACATATACAATGCGAGAAAATATTAGATAATTATGCGAGATTACGTATATATATATATACATATTTTCAATATGTGACCGCGGGTGTATCGTTGGTGATTTTCTTTCTTGGACCTTTCCTTTTTCGATGTTTCTGACGAAGAGCTCCGCTCGAAACGTTAGATCTTCCTTCCTTCTTTCTTTTCCCGAGCGTCCAATAACACTATACTTGTTCCACGTCCTCGCGTTGTTGTGTCTTCTCTTTGTTCATGCTTGGATTAACTATGTATACATATATATATATATATATATATGTGTATATATATATATTATATATATATATATATATATATATATATATTATATATATATATATATATATAAGATTTGAGGTACATAAGTATCATAGCGAGCGGAACCACGGAGGTGGTAAATATCCAGACGCGGTGTATAACACTTCCGAGTTTCCGGCTTCTCTCCTCAATGGCATATAGACAAATGCGGTACGTTTATTAGTGCTAGGAAACATAATTGTTTGAGGGAGAGAGGAAGCAGAACTAGATCATAAAAGCTCGGGCGGTAGTTATGAGACAGCATGTGAGGCACAAGAGCATCAAGAACATATGAAAAGAATAGAGAGAGAAGAAACGGAGAAAGGAAAGAAAATTTGATGTAAAATAGGATAATGTAAAACATGTAGTAAACAAGTTACCAGAGAAAAAGTAATAGAAACCGTAGATACCTGAAAAACTTCTTTATTGACTAATATGTGTCAGAACGCAAAAAAGAAAAAGAAATCTTCCAAAATAAAGTAAGAAAGGGGCACAAAATTGGTAAAAAAAATGTGCTGAAATCAAGAATCCTCATACAAAGAAAATCTACAATATGCATATGTATGTAAATACATACGTGGGATCATACACACATATATATATATATATATACTAGCAGTATCGCCCGGCGTTGCTCGGGTTTGTAAGGGAAATAACTATATAAGCATTTTTAGA
>NC_043007.1:68692973-68705473 GCF_006345805.1 Octopus sinensis | reverse complement strand
TCGATTACATTGACCCCATTGGTAGTTGAGGAAGATAGACAAAGTTAATTTCGGTGAAATTTGAACTCACAGAGGCGGACGAAATACCTATTTCTTTACTACCCACAAGGGCCTAAACACAGAGAGGACAAACAAGGACAGACAAGCGGATTAAGTCGATTACATCGACCCCAGTGCGTAAATGGTACTTAATTTATCGACCCCGAAAGGATAACAGGCGAAGTCGACCTCGACGGAATTTGAACTCAGAACATAAAGAGAGACGAAATACCGCCAAGCACTTTGTTTGGTGTGTTAATGATTTATTCCTTCGCCGCCTTAAGTTGCCAATAATGAAAGCGAAATTATAGTAATTAAGCGCTGATACTTTCTTTCGTTACCCATGATTGCTGTGGAGTTGTTTTGCCATTGCATAATCAAAGGATTTCCGAATATTTTGGCATGCATTGTGTGGGTGACTGGAGCGCAATATATCTTTAATATATTGGATCACTCCGTATCCACACAGATTTTTACATTCCTCTTAAACGTTTACATTATGACTTATTACTGATTCATAATATATCAATTTTGAACTTCAATTAAGAATTAATTTTGATATAAACATATTGATTTAGATGCTAAATTACCTTTGCTTTGTTGAAAATTAAAGCAAAAAATATATATAAAGTTGAAAAAGTAATAATAAAATGGCTGCTAAATTAAATCGTTAAGTTTGCTTAAATATTGTCAGTTGCGTCCATAATGAAATATCAGTAAATAATTCCCCCAAAGGAGAATGAGTGAGATTTACTGTGAAATCTCATCAACATGTGAAAGCTGAGTAAAAGTTAAATTTTCTATTTAAGTAAATTACACCCCCCCCACATACACACACGCACACGGGTATCAGTTCGCAATTTTGACGAAAGGGAATTCATCACTCATTATTGAACTTTCACGAGAAAATTAGAATTTGATGTAAGTAGACAGATTTTGAATACTCGGATAAGACATAATATCTGAACTTTTAATTTATATTATTATATACTTTCGTTTTAAGTTTCTGTTCATTAACATGAGTTTATATATCCATTTCAAATTAATTTCAAATCACTTGGAAGTTATTGTCCAATAAACCATAATTAACCTCGATAATGTTTAATAAAACTAAAGGTGTATCTAACAATATTCCCATCACCACCACCACAACTACCACCACAAACAACTACAGTAACATACCCATTACTTTGATGTTACATAAGTAGTTGAGTTACAGTGCATTAGAGTTCGTGCCACATCCATGCAACTGGAGAAGGGGGTTTTTATTATTTTTTATTTTATCTAGTTTCAGCTCACGAGCTGTGGCCATGCTGGCGCACTGTCATTTTTCAATATAGCATTTAAACCAAATTTTCTCAAAACAACTTGTCTGACCGTCCCTTTTTGTGGCATTATTTCAAGTCAGGCGGCTTTTTTGCGCAAACTGTACGTGCATTTTTCTCGCGTACGTGCAGTATCGATCGCAACAGCTGATGTACTTGCGCGTACAAATGCACGTTCCCACGGCTTTAACTATCGCATTCTCACCTGGAATCGATTTTTGTCATTTTTTCAAGATTTATACACGCCCTGATACCGTCGGTATTACATATCAAATTTTAGCGTAATCGGATGGAGGATGCTTGAGATCCTAGAAGACACACACACAGACAGACAGAACAGATTTTATATAATAGATATGTTAGTGTGTAACCACAGAAGTGCGTGCACGCACACACGCATACACACACCCACACCCACACACACACACACTCACACACACACATATATATATAAATATATATATACATATATGTTGTGGCCTGAACCAGACCGTGTTTACTCAAACCTAGTCCTGTATCCAAGCAGCCGATCACCCAATTTCAGCCAGGGCAGTGTAGGTCTTTTTCAGCTGCTTCTACATTGTTCTTAATGGCTCTTTTGCTACACACACACACACACACACACACACACACACACACACACACACACACACACATACACACACACACAGACAGAAACACACAAACACACACACCCACACGCACTCAGTCAGATAGACAGACAGACACACACACAGACACACACACAAATACACAAACACACACACACAAACACACACAAATACACACACACACACATACATACACACACACACGCACGCACACACACACACAAATATAAGAAACAGCCGCAAATAGGTTCGAATTTCTTCGTTGAGAAAGTAATATGGTTCACGATAAGCTGCTTCCCATTAAAATTTAATGCTTCATGTTACCTAAATTACAAACCAAAAAACCATTGCCTGCCCCTCTGAAACTTTGGTTTAATTAACCTTACGCTGCCTATTGTAGTTATCATTCATTTGGACATAAAATGGAGTAGAACCATTGATGCCCTCTCATTACTTACCGGCTACTCCGGTACCCTATTATCTCGGCTGTCTACGTACCTAGTTACATTAACTTATTCAAAAGAAATAGATTTTGTTGATGTTTTAGATCGAGATTTGTGTTAATCAAGCAAACTTCAGAGGTAATGATGTTTCCAGATATAATTATCCGAAATTTTCAATCATTGCTTGTCTCAGATTTCATTATTCAATATGCGGTTCACCTCAAACTTTATTCTTTTTCTTTTTCATAACAATACAGTCAGATTCTAAGAATATTTAACTGCTTTTTCTACCAGGTCAAACAGCATGGTACATAGAGATCGTCTCTATATAGTTTGATACATAGATATCGTCTGTATATATATATATATTAAATTTGAAGGCGGCGAGCCGGCAGAGACGTTAGCACGCCGGGCGAAATGCGTAGCCGCATTTCGTCTGCCGCTACGTACTGAGTTCAAATTCCGCCGAGGTCTACTTTGCATTTCATCCTTCTGGGGTCGATTAAACAAGTATCAGTTACGCACTGGGACCGATATAATCGACTTAATCCGTTTGTCTGTCCTTGCTTGTCCTCTCTGTGTTTAGCCCTTGTGGGTAGTAAAGAAATAGGTATATATTAAATTTTTAAGTGTTACTCCTGCGAAATTTAACAATCGAATGCGATTTATTTATTTGTATTAAATCTTAAAGATATATTTCATAACGCCAGGATGGTTGTATAAGTGTATAGATGAAATGTCTTGGAATCAAGAATTTAAATATAATCTATGGCATTGGGAATTTTTATCTCTTTATTTCTCTGTCTTCAGATTTTAAAAGAAATATAGCAACTGAATGTATCTAACGGTTTTTAAACTGAAAATCAATAAAATGAAGGTTCACTTACACATATATTATACATACTTCACTATCACATATACAGCTTTTATAAATATATGTCTATCTATCCCACTCTCCTTCTCCCTCTCTCGCTCTCTTCTGTATGTCTGTCTCTCTTTCTCTCTCTCTCTCTGCATATATATATATATACATGCACACACACACGCACACACACACACACATATATATAGACACCCCGCACACACACACACACACACACACATATCTATTGTTGACATCATAAAAGTTTGAAAACTTCGAGGTGACACGAAATAATTCACTTTTAACATTTGAAATCGCGGTAGAGAGAGAGTTACAAATTATAACGTGTAAATATTTTATACACGCTTTTAAACACTATATATACACTATTTACACGCCATTGTTTATAGCTTTTGTACTTCGAGTCCAACCCCTAAATACATATATATATATATATACATACATATATAAATATATGTATATATGTATATATGTATGTTCTTGATGTCGAACGAATGATTGCTCAGTACATGTGATAGGGATCATAGTCACTTTTATTGAAATTGAAATTAAGATTTTAACTCTCATCTTCCTCGGCAATGCACTCGTCCAGCGACATTAACATGGTCCGATGTTGTTGGTGTCGTGGCACTCCGTCGGTAACAGTATGCGAAGAAATAAAAAAAAATGCTTGCACTAAACAAACTAGGCTTATTTTTCTTCCTAACAATAAAATGCGAAATATTAATTACAGGCTTTATATATGAAATCTGCTGAGATCTGTACAATTGGATTGCATAAATATGAATATAATTGTCAAGAGATTATTAAATCATATAAGATTAAGTCTGGAACAAAAACAAACGTTTTGTGGGGATGAAATTAAAATTGTTTTGATATTAAACCTGAAATATTTTATACAGTGTGTTGTTAAATGTACTGTATGGCTACCAAACATTGACACTCGTCACATAAGCAAAGAAGAATTTAAATTGCTGCTGTATACGGATGCTGCGAATGGACATGGGTGCGAAATGACAGCCACGCTTGACTAATGAGCATCTCTGTAGAAGCATTCCAAAAATTTTCCAGGACGATCAGAGAACGATGTCTTCACATAATCCTATCAAATCATTGCACGCGGCATCAGGAAGAAGAAGCATCAAAACCTAAGCTCTGGGAACCACAGCATGGTATCGAGACATGTGGAATATGTCGTCTGGCATTTATCGGCAACCTGAAGGAAGACACAGGATTGAATTCTATCCACGAACTGAAGGCGGTGATGATGGATCGAGTTGCATGCCGAAATGTCTTCGTCCTCGAGTACCGAGTGGAAGCCCGGCCGAAGTAATGTATTGACTGTACATATATGGATAGGGAAGGGGGGAAATAGTAACAATTACCGGTGGGGACATACGTCCTCATATTTTCCGTTTAGATTGGCAACTTGTAATAGGTTTTCAATTTTCATCTGGCATTCGCTTCTTTTCCTTTTATTTATCATATTTGCAGTTTTTGCTATTGTTTAGCTCCACTTCTGCCCAAATGACAAGCACTTATGTTCAAGGGAACTCTAATAGTGAGCACCCCTTTTCTCTAAGTGTACTCCGGTGTACAAAATCCAATGCATTTTTGGTTTGTTTATTGGGATATTTCAAGAAGATAGGTTGCGGTTTAAAGGAGATTTGACATTCGGTTATTACTTCTAGCTGGTAAAACGACCAGTCAGATGTTCAATTCGTTGACACATTAATATATTTCTTTTGAATGAATACTCATGCACATATGCATATATATGTATGTGCGTACGTATTTATATCTAGCCTTTCTCGGCTACAGCAACTATAGTATGCAACACATAATATGGATGTTAAAATTAAAACTTGTGCTTGAGAACTTTTAAACGGATAATGACCTTGTAGAAGACCAAGTTCACTCCAAGCAACGTATGCGTTTGCCCCAAAAGAACTGGTCTACGTCATTGGATGTAAACGAAATAGCAAATGTTACATCAAAGTTTTCTCTCTCCTAGAGAGATGTCTAGAAAAGGTTAGTAACCACTCATTCCCTGTTCTTGGATAGCCGTTGACTCTGGTAAACTGATGTTCTAGACAGATTTTGCTTTTCATCTTGCAAGGTGTCCAACAAAAGTCACCTTCCTTATCAAACAATTTGTAGCGTGGCTAGTTTTGTCACCGACGGTCTGACCATACATACATACATACATACATACATACATACATACATTCAACAACCAATGACTGGTTCACTGGTTTTGTAATGGAAGTTTCATGTAAGTCGATGCAGATCAAACATTACAGTGTATTTCGTTCAAGAAACGCAGGATTTTCGATCGTTTGTTGATATTTGTTGGTGAGTTTTTACTCATATGTAAATGTGTGCATGTGTGTGTGCTAATGGGGAAATCCTTGAGACGTCCAAGGATAGGGTCTTCCTTAATCGTGACCTGAATCTCTCCACGAAAATCGAGGTTTATCGTGCTTTTGTGGTTTCCACGCTTCTGTATGCCTCAGACACCTGGACACTTTATCGTCGTCATGTCAAACTCTACGAATCCTTTCATATCCGCTGTTTCCAGCGCATTCTTTATCTCAACTGGAATTACAAGATCCCGCATACGGAGATCCTGAGACGAGCGAAATTGACCAGCATCGAATGCATGATCCTCGAACGTCAACTGTACTGGGTGGAGCATGTTATCAGGATGCCGGAAATCCGTATATCCAAGATGTACTTTTGGGAGAGATAGTGGAGGGTAACCCACCGCTCGGCGGTTCAAAGAAGCGATGTAAAGATCATCTCAAGAAATCTCTGAAGCTCTGCAGCATCCCCCATGGTGAACTTGAAACACTGGCCACAGACCGTACTACCTGGAGGGGTATTGTCAAAACTGGTACGCAGCATTTTGAGGATGAGCGAACTAGACTTCTCGAAGAAAATTGGAGACAGCTCAAGGAACGTCAGCAAAATTCTTGACGAGCTCATCTTCGTCGGAGCCCTCTACGCTTCTCTCAGAATCGAACTTTTCAGCCACGAGAGGGCCTGTCAGCGCCATCAAGACAACCCCTACGGATCAAAGGCGACGTCGTCATCTTTCAAGATGGAATGCCTTAAGCAAGTAAGCAATGGGGAAATAGAGAGATGACATTCCGTTTACCAAATTCTACTCAGTATTATAGATCAATCCGAAGTTTTAGAAGAAGCCATCCAAGGTGACACGTAGTCGGATAAAACCACATGTTTGCGAAGTGAATATCTTGACCAGACAGCTATGTTTACAACAAAGCTACTTGTGTAGGAGTATATCACCTAACTAAGAGATATAGCCATTAATTTTGAAATCATTGCTTCATTGATAATGAGGTCTGATGTGAATAATTTAAGTTTTCGGGAAGAAAAAACATATCTGATGAAATTTTCTTGTAGAAGTTATTTTCTTTTATTTATTTTATATTTTTATTTAGCTATATTCGATTTATTTATTATTTTTATTTTAGTGATTTATTTATTGTTTGCTTCCTGCGCTTGGTTGAAATGGCCTAAGGACCCGGACAGATGAGAGTCATGTCTGTAAGTTCTGCTTAAAGTTAATATCCGCAGGAAAGAGATCGGTGAGAAAAGATGCCAGACGGTATGTGGACAGTTATTCAATAAATTAAATTAGTATTGACATACAAATTAATGTTAACATTAAGAAAGATAAGTTTTCTATTGCGAGAATGTCTAGTAATGTGGAAGAATGTGTGTATTTCAGACTAAACTTACTTGGGAATTCATATGAAGCTTTCTTAATAAAAAGCAGATTGGCATGCAGCATGTTTTGACATCTTCAAGTGCAGTCTACGTTTAAAATCTTTAATTCAAAGAAAATATGACTCGTCTTAGTGGGACATGTGAAGGCATAAATGCATTATTCGTTGAGTTCGTTTATGAAAGTAAACGTCTTGCTATAAATAGCTTTCTGTTCTTGGTCCTATATTTGGCCAACATAAGCCATAGATAATTGGAAATAATGTCATATTGCACAGGTATATAGATTTTTTAAATATACTACATAATACCTGAGATATTGTATTTTATTGTTTGCACTTCTAAGCTTTCATGATAGGTGGTGGAATCGTGATTTCGTATCCAAGCCCTCGTCAATCAAATTTCCAATGTTATATTTTCCAATATAATATATTTGCTACTTTAGACTTTCTTTCCAGCTTTATTCAACTCTGCAAAGTCTAGACAGAAACCGTCTCTGCTTGGGGAGAAATAAATATATACTGTTTTTGTTTTTGTCTCTTTTTAGGTATATATTATAGATATTATCTACTGCTTACTGATTCGTAAATTTTAAATCTTTATTCGTGACTTTAATCATGAAGTGATTTAGTAGTTATCAGTAAAATGATATCATTCGAACCATTCAACTCTCACCTAATTACCTGCTACATTATCACGTTGGATATATCTACCTTCTTAAGATAATTCCTTAATATACTTAAAGGAAACTTCCAATAAAAAAAAAGTTGTGTCGTTAATTTAGTTATATGGATATTATGTATGTTTGCTCTGATCGTTATCTGGCTAAAAAAATTTGGTTCGCGACCATGAGAACTTGGGTTCAAACCCATTGCATGATATTTTATGTATATGTTATGTGTAACCTCAACTTGACCCACAGCTTGTGAGTGAATTTAGCGAGACGGAAACTCCTTGTCTAGTGGATTGTAACCATAATGTAAAATGATTACAACTTGTCATACAGCGTACCATATTGATTCAACCTGATGCACGTCTGAATTGATCGAGCGCTTACACGTTAATTCAAGAGAAGTTAATTCAGTTGAATGAACGACTGAATCATCATCGTACAACAGAGATACACCACCATCACTGTTATTGCTACCATATATGAAGAGCATGTGTGTACAGATATATATGTGTGTGTGAGTGTACGTTTAGTGGTTGAAGTGGTAGGATGAGAGTGGAGGAAATCCCACGATAGCGTGGTAGACAACGTATCTGTCTCATAATTAAGAACGTACATTGCAGAATCTGATCACCTGAAAGCCATGAGTTCAATCTTCATCTGGGGCAAGTTTCCAGGGCGGCACCCCAAGATGGCCGCTGTACAAGAACTGAAACGAGTAAAAGAATTGATACACCCCCCCACTTATATATATATATATATATATATATATATATATATATACATACATACATACACGCACACACATACATATATTTCTGTGTATGTATATGTACATGTGTATGTGTATGTGTATGTGAGTGCGTGTATTTATGTGTATCCCTACATATCTATGTCTATGTCTTTTCGCCATTCTTCCTCCTTGTAAAGATATGGGATTTGCTCATCAAACTTGCTTGCAGTATACCTGTGTATGTGCAGTCATTGTTTGCTAGAGTAAATGGATGTTTATAATTATTTATTTTGTTACATATGTGTATTATATAGTTATTTTTTATAAGAGGTCGATGTTCTCACGTTAGCGTTTAGTAACATATATTTGTGTCCAAAATGCATTTAAATTTTGATTGCACATTCAATTGTATAAAAAGTATATTTATTTGCATGTTTATTGTATTGCGAGCGCTCGTTTTCCCTTTTGTGTTTTTGAGCATGTACAAAACAATGCGAGTGCCTGACATTGTACATTTGTCTGTAACTTTGCATGATAAGAAAGAATGTATATAATTACATTAAACGGTATTGATGATTAGATGCGAGTTGTTACCTGAGGCACCAATTTTAAATCATTTATTTGTATTTTTATTTGAATCTAGTTATCTTATTACCGTTTTGTTTAATGAGAATCAACCCCGAAAAGGATAATTGTTTTTTTTTAAGAAGTGAAAATTCTTAATAGTGCTACTGTAGTTATTTGATCAACATATTTTCTGCGAGCTAAATTCTTCAAAACCGGCAAAGAAATTTGGTTAGAGGTTGTCTGATACTCATACCTTAGAACTTTTGGATAAATGAATAAATGATTTTTATTTCTCTATAATTTGTAACTTTTATATTTTTTAGTATATGTCGAGTAAAATTAAGCAATATTAGCTAACAAATGTTTTTAAATGAATGAAAATGTTGAATTAAGAATTAGTATTTTAAATTGGACTACAATTTGGTTCCATGAACTTTTTATTGATTCTACACAAATAAAAAGTTTATTGGAAGCAAATTTGAGTGTTACGCTAAATATACAGAAACTAATGACTAGTTCAACAAGTTCAGTCTTGTTAAATACTTGTTGCTTGATAATGTTGGTCAGTAATTCCTCATGAAAACACAATACACGATTTCAAAAAACTTTTCAAAGTTCAACGTAAATTAAACCTTGCAAATTGTTTTGCCTAGGGTGTTAGCGTCAAATTTCAACTTTGTGCAGGAGTCAGCGAACCTCTTATAGCATTGACACTTTCATGGAATCGATGTCTTATCAGCCTCAATATCATATAAATTTCTAAAATAAAATTAAAAAGTACAAGGTGGGCCAAATGACATGCACAAAGTAAGTTCGATACACTCCGAAACTTTCAAAGATACGCTTCAATTATTCTAAAATGCAATTAAATAATGATGAATACACACGTACTTGTTCCATCCCATGCATGACACTAGGGGTATCTTTAATCATAGTCTCATTTCAACCAATGATTTGTGTGTGAATTTTGTGAGACTAATACTAAGGAACAATGCTTGATATAAATAGATAGGCATATATACATATATTCATATACACGTGTTTATATGTATGCATGTCTCTCCCCCCTCTCTATCTATCTATCTATCTATCTATCTATCTATCTATCTATCTATCTATCTATCTATCTAGCTAGCTAGCTAGCTAGTTATCTAACTATCAATCTATCTCTTTCTCTCTTGCACTCTCCGTCTAAACACACACACACACACACACACACACACACACAAACAGACACACTCTCATATATTTGTGTGTGGGGGGGGGTGTATGTATGTATGCATGTATGTATATGTGTATATGTATGTATGTATTCAAATTTATTTGGCAGAATTGAATTTTTTATGAATGCCTGTTTTTAAACTGATGACCCTCCATCAAGAAACAACTGCTGATAAAGCGAAGTAGTGTTTCACAAACATGAAAGAAGCATTTCGTTTGGTATTTGCACGCATTTTTGTGGCATGCTTGCCCGAAATCCGACGAGTGTTGCCAATTTGCACCGTACAGTTTATATTTTAAGTATCCCCATACAAGAAAACCAAATGACTTGATATACAGTGGACACGGTAAGTGTTCTGCTTCACCTCTTGGTGCAGTCTACCTGTTTGGCAGATTCTCATCTTAGTAGGTCCTTAGATTAGTAAGGTAGTGAGCGGGTTCCTCATCTTGCAGGAAATATAACTTTGCATCTGTAATATACTCATGACGAATTGCCGCAATAAGTTCAAATAAATGAAACAGCCAAAATATGGCCCAGTTGACACTTTTGATGATAATCCACACCTTGCTTTAACTCCTAGGAAAATAACATGCTGATCTTCTGCAATATGCGGATTCTCAAGTCTCCAGTAGTTACAACTACAGCAGTTAATTAAGCCATTTAATTTTAATGTAGCTTCATCATTGTAAACGACCCTCGTTAGAAAGAATGCATCTTCTGCACACCTCCCTACATAACAATCGCAGAGCTATACTCGTACTCGTACATGGGTGGCCTATTTTTGGAATATGACTATTCTAGTGACTGCGCTTCGAAATGCGATGGATGCTTGATTTTTGTAATTCCTATTCTACGGTTCGCTTGCTGCACAGATTTTCTGAAACTCTGACAATACTTTTCTGTTATTCTTTATTACTTTGTGCGGTTCGTCGATTTCTGTAGATTTCCGGAATGTTTCATGTGGACATTCTTAATAGTTCCGTCTTATCGAAACTTAACTCCTATTCGAGTAATGGGAAATCACGTAGATGGATTTGTTTGAAAGTCCCTTCTAAACTGTATTTGCTCTTTAACTACCATTTCATTACACAACTAACACTTTCAGTTAAATTTCTTTTGCGCAAAGTCTTGTCTAGGACTCTTTAGTTTTAATGGATTAAATATTAAAAAGGAACGAAAATCAAGTAATCAGTCACTAAAATGTGTCTACATTATCTTGGGCACTCTATATATATTCATATACAAGCGCACATAAAACTCACACACGCACGCATGCGCACACACACATATACATGTGTATTTATGTTTATATATCGTAGATATGTATATCTTATATATATATATGTATGTTTGTATGTATACACCCACGCACACAGACACACACACACACAGACACACAGACACACAGACACACACACACACACACACATATATATATATATATATAGATAGATATATAGATAGATAGATATATAGATAGATAGATAGATAGATAGATAGATAGATAGATAGATAGATAGATAGATAGATAGATAGATAGATAGATAGATAGATAGATAGATAGATAGATAGCTGTTGTCTACTCTTTATTCAGAGTCTGACCATTTCTTGTACCTAAACCTTAGATTCATCATGGCGTCTGATGTAGCTTTTTAACCAGGACAATATATTGAAAAGACACCCACATAGATTTCATATCCGATTTGGACCACCAAGAGCTGCAGTTAAGTTCTGATCTTTGTGCATGTTATATATTATATATATATATATATTATATATATATATATATATTATATATATATATGTATGTATATGTGTGTGTGAGAAAGAAAGCGGTCGTATATATGTTTGTATGTCTGTGTTTGTTCCCTAAGCATCGCTTGACAACCGATGTTAGTGTGATTACGTTCCCCGTAACATAGCGAAAGAATAAGTCCTGGGGTCGAGTTGTTCCACTAAAGTCGGTGCTCCAACATGGTTGCAGTCAAACGACTGAAACAAATGAATGTATAGAAGAATAAAAGAATATATAATCTCACCAACTTAAAGCTAATGTGCGGTGCAGAAATTAATGTTGCGTTCTACTGTTAAAGCCTGATATCCTCCATACTCATGTTATATTATTCTTTACGCATAGTATATATGTATATATATATGTGTTTCTACGTATAGTATGTATATATGCACATTTATATAATGTGACTATATATATGTATATATACATAGATTTATACGTATTTTTATACATACATAT
>NC_043007.1:68680473-68687973 GCF_006345805.1 Octopus sinensis | reverse complement strand
CAGTGTCTATATCGTTGAGAGCAAACAATTTTCGAACTTCCAGCATACAACCCAGTGAGATATCCATGTGTGACTACTGGAGATAGAAGGGACAGTATATGCACTGTGCTGGTACACATTTCAAATGAGTAAACTGAAGGAACATGAAATGAAATACGTGGTCTGAAGAACGCAATGCTAGAGTCAAAACTAGAGTCAAATCCTTGAATTTATGATGGGGACTCCAACACTCTTACCACGAGGCCTCATTTTGCAACTATTGTGTAGCTAAGACCACATAATAAAAATTTGTTTTCTATGCATAAAAGATACGGTTGCGATTTGCAATATTTTATCGCTCTTTGCTATAAAGTAATGGTTAATTCTTTCTCGTTGGATCCTAAATCTTCTACGTGCCAGAAAAAAATATTGTGGGATATTTTCGATGTGTACTATTATTCGTTTATTCTTTCTTTATGTCATAAATTCTATCTATCTATCTGTCTGTCTGTCTATCTATCTATCTATCTATCTATCTATCTATCTATCTATCTATCTATCTATCTATCTATCTATCTATCTATCTCTGATTTGGTATGGTTTCTACGGCTGGATGCCCTTCCTAGCGCCAGCCAATCCGAGAGTGTAGTGGGTGCTTTAACGTATCACAAGCACGGGAGCTAGTCACGTGAGACCGGCATCGGCAACATTGCCTCCGTGAGGCCCAACGCTTGAATGGTGCTTTTCACGTGCCACCATATATATATGCAGATAAATAGGCGCAGGTCTGGCTGTATAGTAAGATGTTTGCCTTCCAACCACATGGTTCCGGGTTCAGTCCCATTGCGTGGCACCTACAGACTTTCTCAATATCAGGAAAGACATGCTGTAGCACGTCAGATGCAGTCTCAGTACAGATGGGAGATGAAACTTTACCAAGAACAGCAAATTTATGTTGCAGCACATCAAATGGAGTCTCAATATATATATATATATATATATATATATATATATATATATATATATATATACACACACACACACAAACTATACCATCTTAATCCTGAGCAACGCCGAGTATCTCTGCTATGTATGTATGTATGTATGTATGTATGTATGTATGTATGTATGTATGTAAGTATGTATGTATGAACGTATGTATTATGTAGATCAAGATTAAAATGAATCAAGCATTTAAAAGGTGAAGCCCTGGGTGGGGTCCAAAATTAAAATGACTACACAAGTAAAGTAGACAAATACATACGCGGGTACCGAATTACAGGCACAATAGTACACATGCCGTTGGCTTTTGAATGTCTTGAATTTTGTGGCTCATGTCTTCACCTAATGAAAACGTTTTTTTTCTAATGGTGTAATGTCTCCAATAAATAATTAAAAATTCATTGGAGATAGTTAATGTGTCAGTTCTCTACAGCTAATAGAGAACTGACACATTAACTATCTCTTCTTATGTATGTTTGTATGTATTTGTGTATGTATATATGTATGTATTTATCTTTCATGGCATCGCTAGGCAATCTGACAAATACATACAATTGCGTAGTTTCGAAGTCTCTACCAATATTCTGAGAAACACGACGATGAAAACCACGTTACATTTAAAAACCATAAACAACAATATATTTTGAAAATGTACATTTGTTCTCATCATTTGTAAATTTGGTTTCGTGGAACAATGAATATTAGATGTAGCAAGGAAATCGCTTTTAAGAAGATTTATTTTTAAAAGACATGTGAATAGGAAACTAAGAACTATAAAAGGGTTTTATAAAACAATTGTCGGACAGGAAATGCAGATAAAATGGGAGATAATGGTAAAAGACTAAAAGGAGAATTACTTCAAACACAAAATATAGAAGTGTACATTCATATATCCAAATTATACATGTATTGTATGTGTGTAAAGATATATATATATATGTATATATATATATATATATATATATATATGTACGTACAGATATGTATACATATATATATATATATATATATATATATATATATAGAGAGAGAGAGAGAGAGAGAGAGAGAGAGGGAGATGAGTGTATTTTTACCTTGTTAACAATTAACGCGGAAAAAATAAATAAATATTTATTCATATATATATATATATATATATATATATATATATGCATATGTATACACACACATACATGTAAGGAAATATGAATACTGATATTTATACATGCGTAGGCAATGTGTGGATAAAGATATACATTATATGTATATATATATATATATATATATAAATATTTCATGCACATGTATATACATATGTCTGTCCCTGTGTGTGTCTGTATGCATGCTTATGTAAGTGTGCTTGTGTCACATGCATACATACAAAGTGTAAGAGGGACAGAGAGAGAATGAGAGACAGGGAAAGACATACTGAGAGAGACAGAGAGAGAGAGTGGGGAAGAAAGAGAGAGAGATGGTGTTTAGCAGAATACAATTTATTCTAGTAATATTAGTATCCAGATTCTTTATATCAATAACATGGCATACACTTTCGAAAATAGAACATCAAATGTTTTTTCGATATTTGCTGATATTTAATTAGGTACTTCTGAAATATTTCGAAGAAGGACTAAAAGTGGTCGACAACACAATGTATCCAAACAGTTCTTCTGTTCTAAAAATGAATGATAATACCTATTTGCATGCATAACTGTCTTTCGTTCAGTTTCTCATACACGTCGGCGAGTTGGCAAAAACGTTAGCACGCCAGACGAAACGCTTAGCGGTATTTCGCCTGCCGCTACGTTCTAAGTTCACATTCCACCGGGGTCGACTTTGCCTTTCATCCTTTCGGGGTCGATAAATTAAGTACCAGATAAATATTAGGGTCGATATAATCGACTTAATACGTTTGTCTGTCCTTGATTGTCCCATCTGTGTTTAGCCCCTTGTGGGTAGTAAGGAAATAGGTATTTCGTCTGCCTTCATGTTCTGAGTTCAAATTCTGCCTAGGTTGACTTTGCCTTTCATCCTTTCGGGGTCGATAAATTAAGTAACAGCTTCGGTCGGCCCGGAGTTATAGTAGAGGATACCTGACCAAGGTCCCACACCGTGGGACTGAACCTGCAACCAAGCGGTTGAAAAGTATGCATCTTGCATACATACATACATACATACATACATACATACATACATACATGCATGTAGCGTATTGAAAATGAATTTTAACAACAATACGCTACATGCAACGTATTGTTGTTAAAATTCATTTGCCATAAATTGGTTATACTTCTTCAATATGCAACATATTTAAACATTTTTCTGTACAATTTCTAATCATATTTAATTATAATGATATTTGATCATTTTATCATCGAATGTTTAGGAGGGACAATTCCAGTAAAATAGGAATCAAAAGTAGATAAAAAAAAATGGTTGAAGAACTCTGCTCTAAATCTACAGCAGACGTAAGTCTAAAAGAAGGTTTAACCCTGAAAAGCGTCATAGATGAAGAATGCACACGGACACCCACAAACACTCACACAAGTTATCACACGAGCGTACGACACAAGCACACACATACACACGCGGGCGTACACACACATATACACACATAACTACCCCCCCCTGCACAAACCTTTCGTTTATTCCCATCCTAACCCGCCCCCTAATTACCTACACACACGGACAAGCTGCCATACACACAGACGCAAGACCAGTTATCATACGGGTGATACCAGCCTTCGAAACGTGTTGGTATGTGACGGTCACGGAAAAGGTTGCGATTGCCATCGAAAGAAATTTGATGAACAAAGAAAAAAAAAGAGAAATCTAAAAGAAAAAGTACGATTGACTTTTTAACCTGGAAGTCAAGCAAACGATCGATCAGTTAGTTGGATATCCATCTAATCAATTAACTATTAATAAAGAAGTAGAATTGAACCTGTGCGTGTGTTATTATTGGTGTAATGACTCTTTCAATACGTAACAAAGCATTATATCTACATACATTCATACATACATACATACATAGGGCAAAATCGTAGCTATATGGTGAGAATAGGGCACAGGCATGGCTGTATTGTAAGAAGCTTGCTTCCCAACAACATGGTTCCAGGTTCAGTCCCACTGTGTGACACTATGGGCAAGTGTCTTCTACTGTAGACTCGGGCCCACCAAAGCCTTGTGAGTGGATTTGGTAAATGGAAACTAAAAGAATCTTGTCGTATGTATACGAGAGTGTGTGTGTACGCTTGCTTTTGTGTTTGTCCACCCACCACCGCTTGACAACCAGTGTTGTGCTTACGTTCTCGTAACTTAGCGGTTCAGCAAATAAGCCGATAGAATAAGTACTAGGCTGAAAAAATAAGTCCTTGCGGCGATTTGTTCGACTAAAAACCTTCAATGTGGTGCTGCAGCATGGCCACAGTCAAACGACTGAAACCAATAAAACAAAAAAAAAGAATACATACATATACATATATTTTCAAGATTAAACAGAATGAAGACAACAAACGGAAAATTCGACATACCCGTATATAATTTTAAAATTAAACAAACGAACATATACTAAATACACAGGCGAACAGAAAACACAGAAGGTCACCAACTCCTCATCAGTTATTGGCCAGAAGGTCAAACGCAATTTCGCCCATTCGAAATTGTGTTTGAGTATTTAGTGTATGTTCGTTTGTTTATTTACTACACGTTTTCTTTAGCTATATATATATATATAATATATATATATATATATATATATACATATATGTAGATGCTTTCGATCTAGTTTGGATTCTTTGCCATCGAATTTTTATTCTTTACAATCAAATTTGAATTCTTTGCAAACAAATCTGATTGCAAAAAATTCAAATTTGATTGCAAAGAATTCAAATTTGATGGCAAAGTTTTCAAATTTAATGGCAAAGAATTCAAACTAGATCGAAAACATCTATATATATATAGCTATGTCGAATTTTCCGTTTGTTGTCTTTTTATTTAATCCTGTAAATATTTTAAAATATTGTTTATATAACGCACGCACTCCTTAATTTCTTTCCCACCCAAATACATACAGGATGCGTAAGTTATTTGAGGTCAGATTTATGTTTATAAAAAAAAGATATATAATAACAGATAATTTTATTTATCTCAAAATGCAATGAGGATAAAAATAAATATTCTTTTCTATAATGTTATTCAATAAAGCCACCTTCAGCTTCAGCAACTACTTCTATATGAGATCTAAATCCTCTACATGCTCGAATCAAGTGGGCCTGGTTCATTTTGGACATTACACTGACTATGGCTACTTTCACAGAATCTTTGGTGTTGTGGGGTTATGTGATCAGGAAAATTTTCAGCCATCCATTCCTGTGTTACAAGAGCCATGTGGGATAGTGCAGAGTCTTACTGAAACACATTTGGCCTTCCATTGCATATACTGTCTATCCAGAGCTTAATTATTTCCAGGACCTCAATGAAAGTGGTAGAGTTAACTTTAAGGCCTTGTGGAAAGAAATATGGTGGCATCACATGTCCTTCATTGCTGACGACACCTAAAACCATGACAGTGGCAGGAAGTTTTGTATGCATAACACTTGGAACTTCAGAAGGGTCTGCACATACCATCTGTCATTTCTTCTTTTAACTTTTTGATCTTGGTCGAAGTTTTTCGCGTTTGAGAAAAACCAAATCAATCTTCTGCTGGATTTTCCAGTTTGCCTTTTAGAACTGATGTAGCTATTTTCTTTTGCTTTTTTCTGACAAATTAACCTTTCCCCATCATATAAGACTGATATCTGATGTCTTCGTGGACAACATTTCTGATTGTTCCTTCTGACACATGAAAACCATTTGCAATTGACCTCATGCACTTTCTGGGATTGTAATCAATGGTCTGATGAACTTTCTGGATAAATCCAGGTGTTCTGATTGTTTGAGAGCGCTTAGAATACTTTTTATGCTTTGATACTGGTGATACGTTTCCATCTTCAGTCTCTAGCTCCTTACAAACTTTGTAGACGAAAGATCTGGCAACTTTTAAAAATCGAGATATTTTTAAATCGCCATGCTCAGCCTATATAACCACAATAACATCATACCTCTTCCTTTCTTGAGTAAACTGAGAGTGCACCATTAGTATTTTCTGAAACAAAGATTATAGAGTTAGGAAAAAATGCAGCAATAACCCCCCCCCCCGCAAAAAGTGTCCTCAAATACCTTACGCACTCTCTATATGTGTGTGTATGTGTGTGTATCTTCTCTTATTTGTCAGTGTGTGTCTTAATTTTTATTTTACTCTCCTCTCTCTCACTCCTCCCCCTCTCTCTCACACTCGTCATGTGTCTCTAGCTATTTGTCTATCATTCTCGTTTTCACTGAGTGACTGCTTGGCTAGCTGACTGATCTGATTGCTTAGCTAGTGGCTGAAAGCTAGCTCTTGAATGATTGACTGGCCTCTGGAATGTCTAACTGCCTAGACGACCGTCAGAGCTACTGACCGAACGACAGCAGACCAAACAGCCAATCATATTTATCTATCACTATCTATCTCTACCCCTCGCGCCGGACGATAAATGTATTTATGTCGATCTCACAATCAATGACTCTTTCAATGTCTCGCTCTACTTCTCGTCTTCTCTTTTCATCGTTCCCTCGTATATCTCTATCTCTATTTGCTGTCATTCTCTCTCTCTCTCTCTCCCTCTCTCTCTCTCTCCCTCTCTCTCTCTCTCTCTCTCTCTCTCACTTCCTCACTGTCTTCCTTTCGCCCATATTTATAAACAACCTTCCATTTATATCAATTACTTATCTATTCATTCTCAATACATTCCAGCAGATTCGAACCCGAATTTTCTGATCACTCTTGTATGTCGCCATTGGAGAATATTTTCCCTTTAGAGACGATGTGTTTAAAATACACGCGATTCGCCACTGTAAAGGGACTTTGAGACACTCTGGTGTTTTGACCTTATTGTGTGTCTCTTCAGTCGAAGAAGAGTCTATTCTTACCTACAATAGCTACAATGGTTTTCTTCCACCTTCTTACTCTATTAAAGTATTTGAGGAAAATATTAATGTGTCCAACTGATTAAAATTCTATTAATTTTGTGCAGATGATGAAAGCTCTGCATTTAAACTAAAGTAATTACTGTAATTACTGTATTGTTCAATTAAATGGAGTCGATTGAAACGTTCGTACTACATCATTTCTTGATATCCCGTGGCTTCTTTTGATTATATGTGTGTGTGTGTATAGATACAAATATATGTATATACACACACACACACACACATATATATATATACACACAAACGCATAATATATATATATATATATATGTACATACATACATACGTATGCATACATATATGCATATGTATATGTATATGTGTGTGTGAGTGTGTGCAGAGAGAGAGACAGACAGACTGACAGACAGACAGACAGACAGATAAATAGATAGAGAAATAGAGAGATAAATATATATCTATATATCTATATATATATACTAAGCAATAAAGGGTTTAGCAACGAATTGCCTT
>NC_043007.1:68642973-68675473 GCF_006345805.1 Octopus sinensis | reverse complement strand
GTATATATCTATCGTTACTTTTCATAAAAAGCCTTTACATTTTTTTGATTTCCAATGTGCATTATCGGTTATTTTCTTACTTTTCCCCCCTATATATATATATATATATATATATATATATATATATATATATATATATCAATGTTTATTTTCTTGTCAAGTTATATTTAAAAATAAAATAACATTAAACTGAATGATCACCCGATGCTTTTTCGTTGACTATATCTCTGTTAACTCCTACAAAGAGAAATATTGACAGTAATTTCGAAGTTTCAGCTTGCTCTAGCACTAACACACATTGAAAATGTGCTCCGAAATTATGCCTATCTGCGTATTTTGAATAAAAACAGTAATGTACATTTATATATACAAGTTATTGAACGTAGTTATTGATATACATATGGAGATAGGCTCTCCCTTCAACATACGTATGTGGTTGAAGCACCGTGTTCACATATGTTTCACTAACAGATAT
This sequence comes from Octopus sinensis, assembly GCF_006345805.1. Lineage (NCBI taxonomy): Eukaryota > Metazoa > Mollusca > Cephalopoda > Octopoda > Octopodidae > Octopus > Octopus sinensis. The sequence continues at coordinate 68,674,998 of NC_043007.1, read as the reverse complement.
AGTGATACACACACAGAGTTATGCTACGCAGCCTTGTGCACGTATATGTATATTCATATATATGTGTGTATGTGAATAAATATGTATGCACAAATGTGTGTATGCATGTATGTTTGTATACACACACACTCACACACACACATATATATATATATATATGTATATAAAGCTATATGTTCCTAAACAAGATATTAACTTCTACATGAATTCTTATGCTCATTCAGTTATGCATACATCTACACAACGTCTTCCTCACAACCATTCTCTCAAACGCATATACGTCCGCACATATATACACAGATACATACACTTCCACACACACACAAAAATACACACACACACACACACACAAATATACACACACACATGCTAACATAAACACACTAGTACCAGGATGCCCTTGAGATAGATAACGCGAAGCTGCACACAACTCCTCATCTCAACTGAACCGTAGACCAACACTTAATTATTATACAAGTGGGCATAGAATTTCATTGAAGACTGAACCTAAATATGATGGTGTCTTCTTCATCTCACTTCCGTTCTGTGCTGTTTGTTTTAGTTTATTGTTTTTAATGTTTTTAACGTTTTATTGTGTTTTTTTTTCTTACTCGATGCTTCTTTCAACCTCTCAACACAGTAGGATATTACTTCCGATTACATCTTGCATTGAAAAAAAACACAAAAAACTTTGGAAGTTGTTGTTGCTGTTGTTAGTGTTGTTGTTGTTAGTGCTACTACTGCTGCTGTGCTGCTCTTGGCCAGCCCCGATCGAGCAGGTCTGTCTATCCTCAAAGGTATTCTAAATCTAGCAGTTATCTTCAAAGCTTTTTGTATTTTTCACAGTGTGCGCCAAGAAATAGTCATCCAAATGGATAACTGATTTTATTTTAAGGCAGTGTGTAACTTAATTTTATTTCATTTTAAGGCAGTGTGTAACTTTATTTTATTTTATTTTAAGGCAGTGTGTTCTATTCCTAACATATCATGTAACTACATCGAACTCCTTTATTTGAATTGTATTTTACTTTATAAACTGCTAACATGCTACTTACGCTGCCCATAATATTCAGTTGGGTTCATTTCTGATTCCTGTCAGTAATTCATTTTCCTTATATATTTTTTCTTTGCTGCTTGTTGTACTCGTAATTTCATTTCGTTTCCTTGCAGTTATTTCCATTCATTTTACTTCGAACTTTCTATTTCTTTTGTTTCTCTTTGTTGTTTTGTAATAGCCTTCCTTGTCCTCCAATTTGCATCAACATTCATATTTTCTTGCGATAAACTTTGTCTTTCTGCAGTTTGAATTTCCCCAAATTCTTTGTAGCTGAGAATATTGCCATCTAGTGGTATCAGTAAGCACTTGTTTGAGAGTTTTCACCATGTCTGCCAAGTGTGAGATTAATTCCCATATCCTATCGCACACCCATTTCTAAATTTACTTAACTGAGATTTATTTGTTGTTGTTTGTTCCTTCTCGAACCACGCCTGGCTCATTAGGGACACTTTCCCGGTTTCCTTGGCGTATAGGTTCCTCACCTGGACGGGACGCCGGTCCGTCGCAGGTGAGCTGCAAGATGCAGGAAGAAAGTGTGAGAGAAAGTTGTGGCGAAAGAGTCAGCAGAAGTTCGCCATTACCCTCTGACGGAGCCGCATGGACCTTAGGTGTTTCACTCATAAACACACACATCGCCCAGTCTCAGATTCGAACCTGCGATCCCTCGACCGCGAGTCCGCTGCTCTAACGACTAGGCCACGTGCCTCTACTGAGATTTAGTTGTAGTTAATCTACTTTGTTGTTTCCAGATTTTGAGCTCTCACCACTGCCTCTCTTACGTAAAGGTCATTGTTCAACCAATGCTTTTTCTCTTCAGTTTGCGTAGTGTTGATTTGTTAAAATTTTGTCGCCGCCATGTTGAGTTATTATTTGCTACAATATTCTCAAAGAAGTCCCTGATACCAGTGCATGAAGATCATCTGTTGCACACCAGACTTCGCGGATGTATGGAGACGAAATACTCAATATCTCTTCCTGTTTTTCCCGCGCATTATGAAATTTTCGAATCCTAAAGTCTGAAACCTGATATTTGGTCAGCAATAACAATCATAGTAACCGGGTTGCAGACGGTGCGGCGAAAAGTTTGACACCAAATAATATATTTTTAACTGAAGTTAACTGTTTATCTGTTTTTAATGGCTAAGCTGTGATGACTTCTACGCTTCAACATAATAATCATTATTGTGCAGACGCGGAGAGAAAAATAGTGTAAGTGAAGGGACAGGTGAGAGTGGCGCTGTCGAGAGACACTTTTGACGTAAATGACGGAGGTATTTTGATACCTAGGGAGAGATATAATAAATTCATAGCGGGATTTGCAAAAAATGTAAAACTGATGAAACGGTGTCTGCTGCATGAGAGTCCACCCGCCATAATAGAATATGAGAGACTAAAAAGAAAAATTCAATTGAATTTTTGTGATATTCATTTATGATAAAGGGAAAAATTGTCGAAATATAACCACTTGACTTCGGGGGTCGAGTGGGCATTGCGCCTCATTTATATTCTTTCATATTTTCATTCGTTTTGGGGTTTTTTCCGTCTTAATTCATCTTTTTGTATTTTAAGTTCCCCGATTTTATGTTTGTCACGTTTTGTATTGTCCCATTCTGTGTATAATAAAAAATTCAACATAATAATCACTATTTCTAGTTGAATCACAAGGCCAACAATGTTCAATGGTGGAGTTTGGCAGATTACATCTACCTAAGTATTTGCCTGGAACTTTAAATTATCGATTTCTGAAGGATGAAAGAAAAAAGTGACCTCTGCGTGATTTGAATTCAGAATGCAAAGAACCAGAACATACATCTAATGAATTTGATCCGATGTTTTCGCGACTCGTGCCAATGCGCTCCTCTGTCCTACATAATATTGCCTTCCTCCTCCTCCTCCTCCTCCTCCTCCTCATCATCATCATCATCATCATCATCATCATCATCAACAACAACAACAACTGCAATAACAATAACAAAAACAACAACACACTGTAGACAACATCAATAAATATTCAAAATCAGTGACAGGTAGAAAATGGTGCTTACGTAAATATTGATTTTTTTTTTGCTTGGGCAAAAGGCCCTGAATATGGGAGATAACTATGGTATATTATATTAGCCGCAGTATTTGACTTGTGCTTTATTTTATCGACCGTGGAAGGTCGAAATGCTTTCAGTACTTCGACTAACCTTCCGAATTACAATATAACGTCAGACCACGATCCTCGATTTCATATTAGTACCCCTTTCTTTTCTCTACATACAAGCCTCCCTCATTAGAATATATCGTGACTCGACCAAACTAGAGTTGTCAACCATAAGCGAGTATGAATTGGATGTATGTACCTTGCTTTTGCTAATTCTTTTAGGTGCCCATGTAATCGCGAGCAGACATAAACACACTCTTGGCCCACTAATAATCTATCGGAATATCGAGGGTGTAACAGCTGGAGAAGGAGAGGGAAGGGAGAGTGAACTGAACCAGTACTCGACTGTGCAGTCGTCACCTCAGATGCAAGTACTAATAATTATCAGAGCTCGTAATCATTACTTGCAGAAATGTATTTTGTGTTACAACAGCAAATAAATATACCCACGGGCATATGGCGTAGTGGTTAAGAGCGCGGGCTACTAACCCCAAGATTCCGAGTTCGATTCCAAACAGTATCCTGAACACTAACAACAACAACAACAGCAATAATAATAATAATAATAATAATAATAATAATAATAATAATAATAATAACAACAACAACATCGAAAAATACCTTAGGAATGAGAACCCAGGTTCGAAATTTCCCCAAGACACCCGAAGAAGGCTGGAGGGTATATCAACCGAAATGTGTTAACAACAAACAAGATGAGGACAAATATCTGTCGAATGTAAATAATGTGCATAATTCGTCATCTCTTAAATATAGAACAGAAAATAAACAGTTTAATAAGTTCACGTTAGGCAGGAAGATGCAACCAGTTTCGGGCAAGGAAACCGATATGGATGGTGAGGGTAGAATCTTGTTTCAATGTCCTGCCTACGTAAGCTTATCATCGCTTATTCTCTTTAAGCTATTCTATATTGTTTTCTGATTCTAGCACAAAGCAGTCTATTCTTATGACGCGGTCAAAGAAGTCGGAATCACGTAATCTGGTGGTCTCAGCGCTGGAAATATCGGGGAGTTATCTCCCCGTTAGTGATATAAACAAGAGCGTATTTTGCATCATAAGCCAATATGAGATATTTTGGTCATGTTACCTACCGTAATATAGCTTGTACTAACAGAACATTCACATGAAGATCCTGCCGAAAGTTAGGGAGAAGATCAGGCAAAGACTTGTAAATATCTGGTCACTGCATACACCAACATGAACTGGAAGCATCCAAACTAGTTCATGGGTAAGGAGAGGAAAACGTTATCACACTTACATCGACAACTTGATCTCAGACACTGATCTGAAATGCATCAAGGAACTCGAGGCAGTAGTGTTGGAAAGAGAGGTGTGGTGGGTAGACTTAGTTTCTGCGGCTTGTGTTCGAACCTGGCTATAGAAGAAATATTACCTCTGGGTATTAATTCTTTTTCTGTCGCTAATATATATTCCATATGAAAGAGTTTAATACCAAGTGAAACAGAAAGGCACCCATATCTTACACCACTACTGATATGGCGCGGCTAAAGATAGGCAAATCGCAATGTTATTTTTATGTAGCTATTTCCTTGTCGCAAGAACAGTGACTGGTTGTCGTTTATTTTCTGTAGCTATCTGTAGCAGATGAGTTTCCACCACTGAGGAAAAGCACAAATAGCTCCAAACCGTACAGTCTGGTGGTCCCGTCGCTGGAAGACGATAGGGGTTCGCTCTCCTGCTTGCAATATATATCGGGTGCAGATTGCATCGAATAACCAGCAAGAGGGGGTGTCCTCCTGGGGTTAAAATAACAGTAACGTCGGTTCCTACGGAACAGCTATGTTGAAATAGCAATAAACATTACTTATCAGTATAGTTACTGCTTTCATATCTTATAGAAATCTTCTAACTAGTTAATGGGCTTAATGTTTTATTGTTTTATTACTTCCCATTATGATTAGGATCAGTGTACATTTTGTATTTGCTGATGAAACATTTATCCTGAGTGATAAATCTTAAAGCCTTTTTTTTTACTGCATTCTGTAGTTTGGCTGGAGCTCAATATCTTGTTTTATCGATCTTCTTAATTTCAGAGTGGTATTTCTTAAAATCAATCCTAGAGAGATGTAAATTACAAGTTAGCAGGAAATAAATAAATAACACAAAACATTTAATTTTATACGACATTAGACTGTTTCTAATTATCTGCTGATCTTCATTAAACTGATTAATGAACCCACTAATGGACTTCGATTTCCAAGAGGAGACCTTAGCGTAGATAATAGACACAGCAACCAGGCTCCTAGGAATTACATCCCAGCGTTTTATGAAAAGCACTTTGGAAGTGACCTTGCATTACTTGCATAAAGTGAAAAAGTAGGATGTTATGGCTGAAATGCCTTTAAACATAGGCTACTCATTCAGAGTTGACCTTAGATTAAACGGCAACAGTCAAACTCCCTTAACTCGACCCAGATCCCAGTCTGAAAAAAAAATGAACACTGTCACCTCTCCTCCTAATACTCTTTTACTCTTTTTTACGTGTTTCAGTCATTTGACTGTGGCCATGCTGGAACACCGCCTTTAGTCGAGCAAATCGACCCCAGGACTTCTACTTTGAAAGCCTAGTATTTATTCTATCGGTCTCTTTTGCTGAATCGCTAAGTTACAGGGACGTAAACACACCAGCATCGGAAGACAAGCAATGTTGGGGGGACAAACACAGACACTCAAACATATACCGTGTATACACACACATACATACATACATATATATATATATATATATATATATATATATAATGAAGATCAGCAGATAATTAGAAACAGTCTAATGCCGTAGGAGTGGCTGTGTGGTAAGTAGCTTGCTTACCAACCACATGGATCTGGGTTCAGTCACACTGCGTGGCACCTTGGGCAAGTGTCTTCTACTATAGCCTCGGGTCAATCAAAGCCTTGTGAGTGGATTTAGTAGGCGGAAACTGAAAGAAGCTAATCATATATATATATATGTATATATATATATAATATATATATATATATACACACACACACACACACACACACACACACATATATATATATATATATATATACATATATATATATATATGATTGGCTTCTTTCAGTTTCCCCCAACTAAATCCACTCACAAGGCTTTCATTGACCCGAGGCTATAGTAGAAGACACTTGCCCAAGGTGCTACGCAGTGGGACTGAACCCAGAACCATGTAGTTGGTAAGCAAGCTACTTACCACACAGCCACTCCTACGTCTAATGGTAACTAAAAAAAATCTTACTCCCTAGACACACAAATGCAAGCTTAACCTTGCATTATGAAAAACTCTGTTGCAAGGCGAGTCTCCGCATTGCCAAATGCACATACTTCCATTGAATTCCATGTTCATTCACATGCATATAACATGGAAGACAGTAGTAAATTAGATTTTACATTACGAAATACTACATTTTGACAAAACTTCCAAGACTAACCTTCTAAATGCGAGCCTACACGTTACGCAAGTAATAATTTCATGATAATCTTGCCGTAACGTGGGTTTCGTATCGCGAAAGAAAATTGTTCCGTTTAATTCTGTATTCATTGACTTTTCATATAACGTGGAATTCTACAGTAATATAATTTCTGCGTTACGAAATTCCACATTAAGATATAATTTTCAGGAAAGGAGAATGTTTCTGTGACATGAAGTACGCCTATACAACAACAACATTAATGATAATAATAATAATAATAATAATAATAATAATAATAATAATAATAATAATAATAATAATGATAATTTAAAAAATTTGACACCAGGCCAACAATTGCGGAAAGTGTGTAAGTCGATTGTATCGACCCCAGTACTCAAATGGTATTTTTTTATCAGGTGCTGTTTATCTTCATATGAGATCACCATATCGCACACATATGGCTGTGATGTATATGCCTGGTGTACCCTTTCTACTAAAGGCACAAGGCCTGAAATTTTATGGAAGAGGGTTAGTCGATTTGATCAATCCCAGTACTCAACTGGTACTTAATTTACCGAAAGGATGAAATGTGAAGTCGACCTCGCGGAACTTGAACTCAGAACGTAAAGACGGACAAAAATGCCACAAAGCATTTTGACCGGTGTGCTAACGATTCTCCCAACTCGCTACTACTACTACTGCTACTACTACTACTACTACTACTGCTACTGCTACTACTACTACTACTACTACTATACTACTACTACTACTAATAATAATAATAATAATAATAATAATAATAATAATAATAAATAATAATAATAATAATAATAATAATAATAATAATAATAATAATAATAATAATAATAATATAATAATAATAGCGAGGCAGGCTACCCTGAACTGACGATGAGCAATACACTCAGAAACATATGTCTTCAGGTGCCTTGTCCCGGCTTGCGGGGGTGACTGCCTCCCCCATTGCAAATATAAGGACACAGAAAATGTGTCAAAGCCGACAGGAGACGTCGATGTTTCCTAGGGCTAAATGACGGTGGTGTAATTCCCTTACGGGACTGTCACATTGTGTTGACAGTATACGGCTACTTATATCGCTCCACCACCGCTTATGTCTCTCTGAGACATTTAGAAATTCAATATTTCTAATAATAATAATAATGATAATAATAATAATGATAATAATAATAATAATAATAATAATAATAATAATAATAATAATAACATGCAAACAAGCATAGGAAGCACCTTCGTGTCATCGCGTCGTATAACTCAAAACGTTGTATAACCTTACATTATTCAAAGCATATGAAAGCTTACGTTCATCCCACTGTGTCATCTTGTTGCATAGCAACGATATCCCAATGGAACGCAAATGAAGATAGCATGTATGATAGACAGCCAACATTCTTGGCAGCAGTAGCTGCGAATGCAGGAATTCGTTACCTTTTATTTTTCCTTTTGTTTTTGTTTTTTTTCCCCTCTGATGATGATATGCAGTTCAGAAAATTTTTACATATTTCGTAACAAAACAAGCTGAATTACTTAATAACGACCAAAGCAGGTCTGATGGCGGCGGCAGCGATAGTAGAATCAAAAATACTACTTTTACTACCACTAGTAGTAATGATAGTAGTTTATTCTCAGACATAAACACACAGACTCATTTTCAAATATACGCCCAAAATACAGTTTTCGCTTTCGCTTCTTAATGATCTATAGTACTGGCACAGGGCCAAATCTTCTGTAAAAGTCGTGTATAGTTATATATGATAGTATATATTAAATGAAATCACTTCAAAAGATTTCTTGTGAAAAACTTCGTTACTCTTATCTAGCGATACTGGGGTGATAACATACGAAGTTTCATCTCAGAATATGAAGGGTTGAAACGAAATTCTGTGTGGCGGGCTTTTAGTCTGACTGTCTAAAACTAAGTTTCTCAACCACCATTTTTTATCTGTGGCCCCCTTTGATTGCTATTTTATACGGATGGACCATCTTAGTGATTCGATGATAAGAATATTTATTATATTTTCATAATAAAATATTATTTGGCTTTGTATAAGAATAATTATTAAAATAGTCTGTATATTGTTGAAGTATAACCACCTTATTTCAGATAAATTTTAACAACAAAATCTTATATGGACCCCAAGGGCCATATGCACCCCAGTTGAGAACCACTGCTCTAAAGTAGCCTTTTTCACAACAATAATATATTTCTTTACTACCCACAAGGGTCTAAACACAGAGGGGACAAACAAGGACAGACAAATGGATTAAGTCGATTACATAGACCCCAGTTCTCAACTGGTACTTAATTTATCAACCCCGAAAGGATGAAAGGCAAAGTCGACCTCGGCGGAATTTGAACTCAGAACGAAATATGGTTACGCATTTCGCCCGGCGTGCTAACGTTTCTGCCAGCTCGCCACCTGTTTCACAACAATCATATGCTCTGAAGTAAGCAAAGTCTCACACGTTTTACAAGAGGGTATTTTTTACAAAGACACTAATAAGTTGTCCTGGAAAATAAAATAAAAATCATTTCCGACGGGCCTTGAGTTTAAAGGACGTAGGTAAATACAACAAGTTACTTACTCCAACGTTCTAGTGACTGGTAATGCCCGGAATATTTTCACGGTGTAAATAATTAATTTCGATATGGCCCATGATCAGAATTTATTATGGGTGTAAGGCGGTTAGTAGATTAAATCGATTTCTGTACTTGATTAATACTTTAATTTATAATCCTCACCTCGGAAGGATGAAAAGCAAAGTTGGCCCTAGCGGAATTTGAACTCATAATGTAAAAGTTCGAAAGAAATGCTACAGAACATATTTTTGTAATGTTCTAACGTTTCTAATAAACCAACAGGTCTTTTTTTTTTTATTTAAGGCGCGTGGCATGTATTTTGGGATAAAGGCGTTAGTCAATTACCACAAAAACCCTCACTGAATACTTGTTTGTTACCTTATTTATTTTGTAGGCCCCGTGAAGCATGAAAAGCAAAGTCGACCACCGTTAGATTTGAGTACCTAATAAGTAATAAATGAAAATGAAGCACTGAGTGAGTAGATAAGTTAGAATGCCCACCCGATAAAATGCAATGCTAAAACAATGCGCTAACCTTTTCAATTAAACTGAAATGTTGAATTTAAATCATCTAATAGATAAACTAAATGCAACATGAATTACTCAGATAGTAAGATGTTTTACTAATTTATATATATATATATATAATATATATATATAATATATATATATATATAATATATATATATATATATATATATATATATATATATGTATGTATGCATGTATGTATGTATAGATGTACGTGTGTATATATGCGTGTATACAGACATACGAGTATATACATGTATATATTATTTATGTAAGGGACACGATACATATATTAAAGCGCTACTAATAGTTTCATATGTTGAGAAAAACTCAAACATATTTTTCAAGCGCAAACCACATATCACAAACTAGTTCGTTATGAAGAATATGCATATGAAGCTATTAGTAGTGCTTTAATACATGTATTGGGCCGTTTAAACAAATAATATTTATCTCTCACCAGATGGAGTACATTTTTTGTTGAATTTATATATATATATATATATATATTATATATATATACTTTATTTAAAGCAGCAGAAAATTCAACAAAATCTGTTACTCTGAGTTTCTCGTTGCCGTTCATCAGACTGTTTTTGCTAGAAAAACTGTCAAAAACTGTCTGATGAACGGCAACGAGAAACTCAGAGTAACAGATTTTGATGAATTTTCTGCTGCTTTAAATAAAGCATATTACTCTACCACTGGTATTTAAGTACTCTTTTTTCCACCTTGTTTCACATTTATGTGTTTACTCCGGTATATATATATATATATATATATATACATATATATATATATATACCATAACACATTTGGGTTATTTACTGTTAAGCCTACAAGCGGCTGGACGTTTAGCGAAGTGTGTGCTGAACAGCTTAAGAAATAGAAATAAGGTTTAATTGCATGTTCTTAAATTTACCATCACACACGCGCGCGCACTAAGCAAATGCGCGCGCGCGATTTCATAGTCTAAATATCCAAAGCTCATAATGTAAGAAATTGAATAATGCACTGCTAACATGCGAAACAGAGAGAGAGACACACAGCGAAAGAGAAGAAGAGAGAGAGAAGAGAGAGGTAGATACATTCATACAAGAGACATATATATATATATATATATATATATACACACACATATATATATATATATATATATATATATATGCATACACACATATACACAGCAGGAGTGGCTGTGTGGTAAGTAGCTTGCTTACCAACCACATGGTTCTGGATTCATTCCCACTGCGTGGCACCTTGGGCAAGTGTCTACTACTATAGCCTCGGGCCGACGAAAGCCTTGTGAGTGGATTTGCTAGACGGAAACTGAAAGAAGCCCGTTGTATATATGTATATATATATATGTATGTGTGTGTATATGTTTGTGTGTATGTGCTTGTCCCCCCCCCCCAACATGGCTTGACAACCGATGCTGGTGTCTTATATATATATATACGGTCACTGGTCAATGATCAATGATCACAAGATAAATATTTGGCTTTATTCAACGATGTAGAAAGTAAATATAAGTCAACAGCTGAAAGCAGCAAACATTTTAATCTTGTCAATCAATATTTAATTTTCCATATATAGGATGTTATATTGTTGGGTAAACTGTTTGACGTCTTAATCAGATCTTCATATCTGTAAGTAACGAACCCTGTTGATTTCTAAAAATGACACCCATGCTTGTATTTCATTTCAATAGTGCAAGTGAATGGAAACGGCTCTTATAGAACGATTATATTGGCAATCTGTAATGTAATATGCGCATTATGCTAATTTGGAGATACACTATCGTTTGAGGTAGGTTGCGATGATGTTTATTGCGAGTAAATGTGATATTAAGTCTCGGTTTATTAATGCAATAATTTATTCTCCTTTATCGTATAACGCAGTTAATGTAAAATAGCATCAGCAATGTCTACCAAAATGATATTACAGACGACCAACAAGCTAATACTTGTTTGTTTGACTGCATTTGTCACTGCTAAGGTGGCAGTGACAAAAGAGTGTCTATGACACGTTGTTGAACAAATGCCGCAAGGAATTTCATTTCAAAAGATTCGTCCGTCTTGTCGCATGTATTTCTCAATCGTCAATGTTGAATGGCAAAGAAATACACATCGAAACACACACACACACACACACACACACACACACATATATATATACACATACATCGAAACACACACACACACACATATATATAATCAAAGGATACAATCAATAAAATTAAAGAATTTTATCAGTGACCAGCATATAAAACCTTTTATGTAAAATACATTTTTAGAGATATATAATTGTATAATTGTACCCTATACAATTATCTCTCTCTCCCTCTCTCTCTCTTTCTATACATATATATATATATACATGCATACACGCACACACACACACACATACACACACATACATACATACACACATATGCAGTTCCGATAAGAAGAGACTGATGAACAAGTTTACCACACAAAATGTAGAATGAAAATTTAATGCTGGTCAATAAGGCGCCGGCATCAGTGGGCTTGGGACAAAGGGAATTCAGCTTATATTAAATCAACTCCTGTAACCCCGCTGAGGTTAAATTCTTAATCAGATATTTCGCGCAAAATGGAGGCATGATACCGAATATTATAGAGACAATATTTGTCTTCAGCTGCTTTCATATTTTAGACATTATGCGTGCATCTTCATAAGGCTGCACTTTTAATATTTTACACTTGTTTTAATACACAATCATGTTTGCTTTTTGTGTATTGTATTTCCATCTATTTACCTTCTCCTTAACGTTGTCAGGACAGGAGACAAGAAGAGGACATTAGCTCCGATGTTTCACTCATTATTTCTGCTGCAAACACAAGACAGGGTTGATCAGTCCCAGTACGTGGCACCTTAGATAAGCGCTCCCTTTGTAACCTTGGGTCGATCAAGGCCTTGTGTGTGGATTTGGTAGACGGAAGAAATTTTTATCACAAAACAAAAGAAGCTTGCCTCTGGGTTCAGTGCCACTACGTGACACCTTAGGCAAGTGCCTCCCTTTGTAACCTCGGGTCGATCAAGGCCTTCTGTGTGGATTTGGTAGAAGGAAATTGAAAGAAGCCTGTCGTGTATCTATACGTGAGTCCATTAATGTATCTATACGCGAGTCCATTAATGCACTAGAGTCCATTAATTTTTATGACAAATCAAAAGATGCTTGCTTCTCGATTCAGTCCCAGTACGTGGCACCTTAGATAAGCGCTCCCTTTGTAACCTTGGGTCGATCAAGGCCTTGTGTGTGGATTTGGTAGACGGAAACTGAAAGAAGCCCGTCGTGTGTCTATACGTGTGTGTGTGTGTGTTTATGTGTGTGTGCGTTTGTGTGTGTGTGTGGTGTGTGTGTGTGATCAGCGCTTCACAACTGGTGTTGGTTTGTGTACCTCCACGTATGTTAGACGTTCGGCAAAAGACGCCGATAAGATAAGCACTAGAGTCCATTCATTTGACTAAAGTTCTTGAAAGGCGGTGCCACCAGCATGGCCGCGGTCTAATGACTAAAGCAAGTAACAGATATATGATAAAAGACATATTGAAATGTCATAATACGCTTCTGCATATCCTTCAATTAAGTAATAGTCAGGCATAACACCATTACCAAACAACTTAGGGTGTCCTTACAGGAACCCTTTCTGTTGCAAGCATTTGGGCTGTGTTTCCAGTGTCAGGATACTTTACGAACTCACTGCTCCACCAGTCTTGGGCACTGTCAGGTCATGGAAACTCCTTTCCCTCTTGATTCAAATAAAAACAAAAAACAAACTAATTCCCCTGAGGGTCACTGATATCTAAGTAGTCATCATTGAACATAATTTAATAAAAAGGTAACACCCCCCACACATACACGGAGGAGGATGCTCAGATCAACGACATAAATCTATAAACATACATATGTGAAAGAATGCGTCTAAAACTAAATAAAACAAATAGAATCGATAGTTATATAAATAGCATCAGTATTTTTATGCTCGATGTTATATGGTCGTCTAAATTTAGCCATAAACATTACTCTCAAGATCTTACTGATATCAATAATTTAAGGGAAAAAATATACATACATAAATATGTTTATATATGTACATATGTATGAGTATGTACGATGTTATATATATATATATATATATATATATATATATATAATATATATATATATACATACATACATACACACATACGTACATACATACATATATATACATATATATATATATGTATATACGTATATATGTATATAGGCATATATGAATGTATGTACGCATAGAGATATATATAAATGTATATATATATATAATATATATAGAGAGAGAGAGAGAGAGAGAGAGAGAGAGAGAGAGAGAAAGAGATAGAGAGAGAAAGGAAGACATACAAAGAGAGAGACAGAGACAGAGATAAATAAATTGATATATGTATATACATACATTCGTACGTAAGTACATAATTGTGGGCTTGAAATCGATTTGTTTGGAACATCGAAGGATAAATCTAGATAGCTTTTGTCTAAGCTAAAAACAAATATTACTATAAATACGTAGGTAACTATAATTATCTCTAGATATTTTATAATATAAGAGGTTTTGTTGTCGTTATGGATTCTTTACTGTTTTTCTTAACGTCTCTCTTAATACTGTCTGGCTTTGTGTATGGCGATAGTTTTCTTTAGAAATTTCTCTGATAAACAAGTATATATTTTTCATGAACGGAAAAGGTTAGTAAACAATAGGAAACGGTATTTAAAAGAAGTTTGCATAATGTAATGCTTTGCTCGTTAAACCAAATTACTAATAACATCGATAGGAACTACAACAACAAGAACAACTTGATAATAACAACAATAACAACAGCAGCAACAACACGACAATAATAATATCGACAACAACAATAATAATCCTTTCTATTATAAAAGTAGGCACAGGGCCTGAAATTTTGGGGCTAAGGGGATAGCCTATTACATCAAACCCACTGCTTGACTGGGACTTATTTCATCGACCCCGAAGGGATGAAAGGCAAAGTCGACCTCGGCGTAATTTGAACAAAGATCGTAAGGAGGAACAAGGTACCGCTAAGCACTTTTCCCGGAGTGCTACTGAATCTGCCAGCTCGCCACTTTAATAATGATAATAATAATAATAATAATAATAATAATAATAATATTATTATTATTATTATTATTATTATTATTATTATTATTATTGTTGTTGTTGTTGTTGTTGTTGTTGTTGTTGTTGTTATTATTATAATAATAGGCACAAAGCCTGATATTTGCGGGGAGGAAAACTATTTTCCAAAGTAAAAGTGAACATCTTTCTCCATGTCATGGGCTTGAAAAATTGTTAAGGCACAAAGATATTTTCCTACTTTTCTTAACGTCAAAAAACTGGTAGTCTTAATTCACAAATAAAGAAATTATATCCACCAACGCGGTGTTGAGCACTCATTTCCATTTCCATTGTTCGACATTTCCGTTTCAAAGCTTCCAACTTTGGTTAAGCACTGAATACGAACAAAGAATCAAAATAAACCATCGAAAAACCCAAAATAATGACATCACTGAAAATACATATACATATACATACGTACATACATACATACATACATACATACATACATACATACATACATACCATACATACATACTTACATACATATATAAATATATATATATATATAGTTAATCCAAACAAGAAAACACAGAAAAAAAGAGAAAAAAACCCACAGCAACGCAGGACGTGGAACAATTAAAGTATTGTTGACGCTCAGGAAAGAAATATATATATTTGATATCAGGGTAATAAAGATTTTAGAAATTTTTACTACCAGTGGCCTAGCGTACAGAAAAATTAGTCAATAGATATATATCATTCATATAAAATACAGTGTACATTTAAACACATTAAGAGGTTTCCATGATAGGAATCCTTTGCGCTAGAAAGAACAGCTAAAGTTTGGACTTTACCTGTTCTTTCTAACGTACAGGATTCATATGATGGAAACCTCTTGATTTGTTTAAGTGTACACTGTATTATATATATATATATATATATATACACGCACCCACCACATATATATATGTATACTTATATATAAATATTAATAAATATAAAAGGAAAACGTTATGAGTAGGCGTTACAAAACGTTTGGTGAGAGACCAGGTGAAATAACTCAGTGTCATAAAATTGAGTGAAGGATTTAAGTCGTTGTAGTAAATGTGCGAATGTATGTGTGTGAGTCAGTGTGCTTGAACTGGAATACACATGTGACGTATGAGCATTCATGCGCTTACAAGTGTGTGTGAGTGTCTACGTGGGTATGTACGTGTGTATAAACGAATTTGGTAAGAATTAACTATACATGTATATGCAAATTACAATAAATGGTTATGTAATAACATTAAATCTTTGGGAAAATATATAATTTAAAGAACATAAGTAACCGATTGGGTAGCTTTCTGTGACATGGGTCAGAGAGGATATTAACAAGGTCGGATCAGAAAATCCCCATGACTTTCTGTACCTGATACAAGCTGTTTCGGAAACGGGTACCGCGAAATGCACCCATGAGCATTTACTGTGTCGACTGAGACTCTAACGGTAAACAATTTTGTGCTAAATATCCCATAAAATATTTCTCGATTTTTAGCGTGGTCTTTCTCCAAATAATTGCTTCCAATAGTGGTGTCGCTACACCCCTTCAATTATCAAAGTACTTTTTTATTGCTTTCCACTCAGTTTATGGTTCTCACCTAAAACCACAACGTAGCTGAGTAACTTTGTAGCGGGGTACTCCCTTCCGGTGTAGTAGATTCTCTCAACATATATATTTCTTTATTGCCCACAAGGAGCTAAGCATAGAGGGGACGAACAAGGACAGACAAAGGGATTAAGTCGATTATATCGACCCCAGTGCAAAACTGGTACTTTATTTATCGACCCCGAAAGGATGAAAGGCAAAGTCGACCTCGGCGGAATTTGAACTCAGAACGTAACAACACACGAAATACTGCTAAGCATTTCGCCCGGCACGCTAACGTTTCTGCCAGCTCGCCGCCTCAACATATAGTCGATTCCCTCTATCTACCGTTGTTTATCTTTGTTTTTCTTTTGCGAGCTCCCTTATCTTCTCTCATTACGATAAGATGAGGTTTTACTTACTGGTAGTGAGGGTGGGGCTCTCTGTTTCGTTCGCTTTTCGGACTTCTCACGCAGTGATCTCCTTCGCTATGTTCCAAGGTTCAGTTTGTAGTGCTGTCGTCACAACAACCACCAGGATCTACTCTTAATACTGCCTGTTCTGGTATATCTATCGTCCTCCAAATTTCTCTACCTTCTTAGTCTATTAGAGCTTTCAAGAATAAAAGGGCCGATGGTCTAACCTAGCTTAGACGAAAATAAAACATGGTATATATATATATATATATATATATATATATATATATAGGGAGAGTTTAGGAAAAAAGCAAAAGACGAAGACAGGTGGTGTACAAAACAAACAGATGTATTAGTATAACGCTCAGGAATAGAAAAAGTCTTTTACGTTTCGAGCCTACGCCTTTCTACAGAAAGGGACACAGAAAAAAACAAGGAGAGAAAAAAATGTGTGTAGTGGCTAACGATCTATCATTTCAGGATTTCACGCAATCCAGGAAGTAACTATATATATATATATATATATATATATATATATATATATATATATATATATATATATATATATATATATATATATATATACATATATATATATATATATATATATATATATATATATATATATTATATATATATATATATATATATATATATATATAATATATATATATACATGTATATATCGCATCATCATTTCTGCCTGTCCTCTCAACACTAAGCTCCTCTCAATCTACGTCAAAGTGAGTCCAATTATTTTGCTTGTAATTGCTTCCCACTGACTTGCCCGTGTTAATCTTTACTCGTATCATCACATCGTAATCGTTTAAAACATTGTACGACATTCCTTCGGTGAAATTATCCACGCATGTTGATAATGAACTTCTACGTTACAGGTCAAAGGGAATGCCACTCAAAATCTTGAAACACCTCAGAAGTGACTACAGAGTCCAACACAAGCAGAAAGGCTTAAAGAGGAAATTTGTGACCAGCCGAGCAAATGACGGGAAGTGGATTCGAAATGTCAATATTTGTTTACTCACTTAGTAGATGCCGCTGTTCATCGAAGCGATCCGGGCCCTGAAGACGGAACTAAAGCCGGTTCTTCGAAGATAGGCGACAAGTCCTGATGGTCAACATAATCGAAAGCTTTCGATTGATACAAATCGGAGAGGGTCTGACAGAAACTATTTTTATGATCCACACTTTCAATGATGTATTGCATGATGTGGAGTTTGCTGTTAATAGAACTGGCCATATCGCATAAACCTATGATTTCAGAATTTCAGGATTTCAGGATTTCATGCAATCCAGGAAGTAACAACCACAGCAATCTGGTATTATAATTACACTCTGTTATTTCGTTACTTTTGTAATTGTCTAGCATCATAACAACAGTTTATTTAGCATGATGGCAATCTAGATGTTGTTTTTATTTTTAGCACGGCTAATGCTTGTTGTTCTAGATTTCGATCAATAATTTTTGCATTATTTCATAGCCATCGATTATGGAAAAATGGTAGGTGGTATAGTTTCTATAATGGGTAAGTTTGCAGTTTTCCTCAAAATGCGACTTTAAGATTTATGAAGCAATGATTTCTAAATGTGTCACTCACTCATTCACTAAATCACTCAGTTACTCACTCACTCAATCTCTGACTCTGTCTTACTCTCTCCATATACACATGTGTATTGTGTGCGTTTGTGCATATACATGTATCCATGTATACATACATACATACATACATACATACATACATACATACATACATACATACATACATACATATATATATATATTAGGGTACGGTGAATAAATCATCGTCTAAATTACGCAGGAATGAAAATAACACTGACATTTCATTTTTATAGATATATTTATTTACCAAAATTACATAAAAATATCTTGAAATACTAAAGGGTAAATTTATTCAATAAAAACGCCATTGGCGTCAGCCACAGCCTCCAGACGACTGCGGAATCTCCTGCAACTCTTCCGGAAGATCTCCTTGTTTAAGTTGCTGAATTCTGCCGTAATCTTTGCCATCAGTTCATCTTTTGTGTTACAAGGAGTTTTGTTGATCTCTCGCTCAACAGCGCCCACACATAATAACCAAGAGGATTGCAGTCTGGGGAGTTAGGTGGTCAGATGTTAAAGGTGATGTGGTCGCAGAAATTGTCTGACAGCAATGACTGGGTTTTCCTGATTGTGTGGTATGGTGCAGAGTCCTGTTGCCAGACATAGAGTCTTCCAACAGCCACCCTCTTGATCCAGGGCAGTACCATCTCCTCCAGGCACTTGGTGTAGGCCTCGGTGTTGAGTATGAGGCTGCGTGGGAAGATAAATGGAAGCATAATATCGCCATCACTAGATATCACTCCAAACAAGATGATTTGATTTTTATCACCCTTGGTACATGTTTTAGGGACATGGCAAGCTAACAGTTGTTCTGTGTGTTCTGATTCTGGGAGAATTTTTTCTCGTCTGAGAAAAAAACAATGCATGTTCGGATGGAGGGGATGCTTGAGTTTGTTCAAAAGCCTCCGAGCGCGATCTTTCTTCTTGTTCTTAATGGCTTGGGATAAAAATTGGCCTTTTCTCATCTTGTATGAGGAAAACCGAATATCTGTATGCACTGCCTGTCTGATAAGAAACTTAGACATTCCCATGTTCCTGGTGATGGACATGATTGACTTGGAGGGATCGTTGTCCATTATGGCCTCGAGCTCGCCAACAAATTCAGGAATTCTTTTGCTATCAGAATAATCAAAATGAGTTTTCCGAGCTGCTGTACCTTCATTATCCCCATGAGAGTCAGGCAACTCTTTCCGAATCCTCCGCACTATCCTCAGATTGACATCCAAACACTCTGAAATGTTTGTATTGGAGCTTCCGGTTCGAATGCCAAGCAGTACAGTATGTCGTTTCCAGATTTTTGGCAGAGAGATTTGCGCCATGGTGCTGCTTTTCTCACAGACGGTGCCCAACTGACCCTACTATACCCTATTCAACAAAATCAGAAGTAAGCAATGTGCATGTGCGAAATTAAAAAAATAAAATGGGGAAATTTACCTATCGCACCCTGTACATATATATATGTGTGTGTGTGCCTGTGTGTGTGTGTGTGTTGTGTGTGTGTGTGTGTGTGTGTGTGTGGTGTGTGTGTGTGTACGCGCAGGAGTTACTGTAAGGCAACAAGCTTGCTTCTCAACCACACGATGCCACTGCGTGGCATCTTCAGCAAGTACCGTCTACTATGACCTCAGACCGACCAAAGCCTTGTGAGTGGATTTGATAGGTGGAAACTGAAAGACGTCTGTCGTATACATACATACATACATACATACATACATACATACATACATACATACATACTTGCATATATACATATACATATACATATATATATATATATATATATATATATATATATATATATATTATATATATATATATATATATATATATATATAAGGCATTACTACACGTAAATGCCTCACGCTATGAGGGACTCTTAAAGTCAAAACTGCCATATACAGTGTACCGAACGCGAGGAAATTCAACTTTGGAAGCCACCCTTTAAAAACAGATTCAGCCGCAAATCATAAGATTTCATAGTTAGTGTACACAATCCACCTTCTAATCGTCAGTGCAGGCATAATCAAGACAAAAAATGAATAAAATTCAACAAACGACGAACACAATATGTATCCAAGATAGCACATAGAAATGTTGACCCTTATGTATCTATGTAAGAGGCGGGCTTTTCAACTTGCATCTCCGTACACGTGTATATTCAGAATATTTCAGCACTGAATATATTCTTGTATGTTTATTATAGTAGTTCTGACTTTAAGTGTCCCTCATA
The DNA here is from genome assembly GCF_006345805.1 of Octopus sinensis. Lineage (NCBI taxonomy): Eukaryota > Metazoa > Mollusca > Cephalopoda > Octopoda > Octopodidae > Octopus > Octopus sinensis. The sequence goes on along the minus strand of NC_043007.1, from coordinate 68,654,140 downwards.
GCGTGAGGCATTTGCGTGTAGTAATGCCCTTAATATATATAATAGCGGTATTTCGCGTGTCGCTACGTTCTGAGTTCAAATACTGCCGAGGTCGACGTTGCCTTTCATCCGTTCGGATTGCACAAATATGATAACATGAAACAGAATGTTCAGTTTGATACACGGAAAGCTGTGTAAAGATTAGTTGATTCTTTAAAGACTTGCAGAAAGTCATTTAATTTATAAAGAATAAAATAAGTCAAAAGAAGAAGAAAATTGATGAATTGAATCTGATGTTAGATTTGAAATAGGATTAGAAAATTAAAAAGATTAAAAAGAAATTTACATACAAGTGTTAAAGTGAGGATTATATTTTGAGAGTTAGATGCAAGTTGATCTGACGATGCAGAACGAGGACTAACCTAGAAATGTAATGCAGCGCACCAAATTTCAAGAATATGTGTTCAAAATATATCATATATTTCATTTGATCCCAGAGAATAGAAAGCCGAACCATATCGATCGTAGCCTAATTGGCTTTTCTTGCTTTTGTTTTTTTATTATTATTTTTTAAAAATTTTAATTGGTGAAGTAAAAGCAGTGCGCATGACCGTTGTAACAACATTGGCAAGGTCAAGTAAAATGAAAGAAACCACCGAACAAAACTTGTGGGTTGCAGTAAGAGGAAAGCAGTACAACGAGATATTCTTTCATTCGTTTATTTTTTTACTCGTTTCAGTCACTTGACTGAAGCCAAGCTGGAGCACCGCCTCAAAGAGTTTTAGTCGAAGAAATCGACCTCAGAAATTATTGTTTTTAAACAAAGTACTTATTCTATCGGTTTCTTTTGTCAATCTACTATTTACAGGGAGGTAAACACACCGTCACTGATTGTCAAGCGATGGTGGGAGCACAAACAAACACACACACGCACGCACATACACATAATATATATATAATGAGCGAGTAGTGTTATATAATATTTCAAAGATTTAACAAAAGCATCAAACGGAAACTTTGACAAAACAATAAATGGTAAATTCGTAGCTAATTCCTCATCAGTCAACTTCCAAAAGATCCTTACAATACCGCACCTTTTATCGTTGATACTGTTCACTTTTAGTGACGTCAGTAGCAAAAAGCTACTGGGAATAGCTAAGTAACGGTACAGGACAATGTCGAAAACAAACACAAGAAAATAAAATGATTATTTCTATTGTCTGGAAATCTTTCGTCACACAACTGTGACCTCTTCACCTCTTCCATCCCACGTGTCTCCAACTGTCCTATTTAGTCTATTTTAAAAGTTACTATCTGTTAAATATATTGTAAAATCACCTGCTAAAAGTAGTAAAGATAGAAGTAGAAGTGCGGTGATAAATACAGATCACACAAATATAGGAAGATATATTTGTATTCCTTTCTCTCGAATATAAATAATACCGCTAATGAAATTGATGGCTCTAAAATGGGTGAAATACCTGCTGAATTTAATGAAAAATGCCTAAGTCAGTTGAGTGACCTTTGTGGCTAAAATGTTTTTGATAAATGTCAGAAAACAGTTTATCAAGTTCCTACACCTCTTCGCATTGTGGCTGAAATTGATAGATTTAGGGAAGGAGAAAGAAAACATAATCTTCGCTAGTAAGTTATATTTATAGGTCTTAATACTAAAAGAACGAGTGGTGTGCTTACAGAAAAGTTACTGCACCGGCAAAATTGTTTAGCAGCACTTCTTCCGAACTTTATGTTCTGAGTTCCAATGCCACAGTGGTCAGCTTTGTCTTTCATCCTTTCGGGGTCGATAAAGTAAGTACCAGTTGAATGCTGGGGTCGATGTAATTGACATAACGTCTTCCCCGAATTTGCTGGCCTTGTGCCAAAATTTGAAATCAATAATAAAGAAACAAATGAATTTCCTAATCCTGTGATCATAATTGTTGTAACTAAGAAAAAAATTATACATAATTCTATATGCATATATAAAAGAAAATTAAGTATAATTTTGAAATGAGCAATAAAATATGAATATGTAATGTACACATATGTACACACACATACACACACACAAACACACATACATGTATATATGTATGTATATATGTATGTATGTATGTATGTATGTATGTATGTATGTATGTATGTATGTATGTATGTATGTATGTATGTTGTATGTATGTATGTATGTATGTATGTATGTATGTATGTATGTATGTATGTATTATGTTGTATGTATGTATGTATGTATGTATGTATGTATGTATGTATGTATGTATGTATGTATGTATGTTTACATATTTATGTATGTATCTGCATGTATGTGTGTACATAATTGTTCACAAGGGGAATGAAGAGAGCAAGTCGTTCTATTACATAAATTTACAATCATTTCATCGATATGTAATAGAACGACCGTTCACTCCATTCTCCTTGTGAATAATTACATATCATTCTACTCAATTTACGTATTTTCAGAAATACGATCAGAAAAACAATCGCTCTAAAATTGAATGTAGCCATCGACAAGCTTAACAGAGTAAACTCTATGGCTAACAACCGAATACAATCGATATATATATATATATATTAGGGTTGCGTGTGTGTGTGTATGTGTGTGTGCGTGTGTGTATACGTGTATACATTTCTTCTAATGACAATCCCTTCCACACTATTCCCTGCTTTCATTGTTAGGGAAACAGTGATGTATTTTACAGGTACATTGTTATTGCTGCTGTTGTGGTTTAACCCTAGATTATTCCTAATTTATTAAACTCTAAATCAAATAATTTCTAGCCATGCTTTTCCCCGTCAATTTTCATATGTGGGTCTACATTCATAATGCGTCTTGGATTTTTTAACTGCAAAAATATTTTAATGCGAGATTAGTATGGCTACATCAGCAGTAATTGAATTATTTTCTTTACTAACCATGATAATCCCTATACTCCGTCCTCCTTTCCCAGAACAGAAATTCCCACTGAAATTTCCTTCCTGTTGATATCTAACCTGCAAATATTGATTTGCGAGTTTAAATGTAATATTAACGGTATCCATCTCACTAGTATTGGAGGGCCTGCGTGCTTCATGAGCTCTGCCCATTCCTCAAGATCCAGCAAGTGAAATATTAGAATAAGAAAATTAACATTGAAATCCCACAAGATTCAACTTAGTCTTTCATCCTGAGATTGATAAGTACCAGTCGAGGACCTAAGTCAATTAAATCGACTATATCCCAACCACCAAATTTAAGTGTTTCTATGTTTAAAAATCATATTTTAAAGAGAATGAAAATCATTTGACAGGATATTTAATAGTGTCATAGGAGAGAGAAAGGGTTTTGCTGAGCTGGGGTTTTTGTTGGGTTTCTGTAAGAATACTAACTTCAGACTGAAAAAGCAGAAATTTGTGATAATGAGTTACTGCTGGGTTGTTCTGGAGGTGGTAATTTCAGACTCAAAGATTGTCTAGCTGTACCTGAGGAAAAGATATTCTTAGAGACACCACTGGGCAATCAATGAATGGTTATCAAGTATTTAATTAGTGCTTTAGATATAGTGTTTAGCTTAGTATTTAGACAGTGTTTCAGACATATTGTATTAGACATAGTGTTTATACATAATGCTTTAATTATAATTCTTTGGATACAGTGTTTTAGACAGAGTTTTATACATAGTGCGTAAACATTGTGCTTTAAAGAGGGTGTTTAAACAGTGTTGGGATATAGTGTTTAGACATAGTGTTTAGATATAATGTTTAGACATAGTATTTTAGACAGTAGTTTTAACAATGTTTTAAACGTAGTGTTTCATACATGGTGTTTTAGACATAATATTTAGACATGATATGTTAGGTATAGTGTTAAGATATAGCGTTTAGATAGTCCTTAGATATAATGTTTAAACTTAGTATTCAAACATACTGTTTAAATATAAAATTTAATGTTGGATCACTTAGATATAACAGTAGATTTTACTGCTTTTACAATGATATTTACCAACATATGCTGATGGGCGTAAAGTGTATTGAACACCAAAATATTGTGGTCAGCAGATTCATTGTACACTCGAGTGAAATACTTGGGTTAAACTGTAACTGATCTTACACCCAAAAAATGTCGTAATTGCATTAATGTAGATTTTTGTTCAAATTATCTTCTTAGTTGTGTTTTAATGCAAAATGTATTATTTAGTTATAACTAATTATAAACTTAACCAGAGATAGTTGTCGAAAGAAATTTAAGTGGTGCGTAATAAACGTACCATGTAATTAGAACTTTCAAAGCTTGTAGAAAGAATTTCCTATCTGGTTGTTATCACAATAGTTATGAAAGTAAGTTGGGAACTGATGACGAATCTTAAAATTTAACTTTAAAATAAAGTTGTAACATCTATGCTAAAAATAATGATATATAATAAATAAATATACTATCATGAATAAAATATAGTGGCTTAATAAGAAAGCAAGAGAAAATTTAATTAATTTAAGGCAAGTATTAGTTTTCATATGCAAATGCATTTGCCTGGTATAAAATAAAAGTCTAGTAGGTTGCTATAAATATTTACCTCAGCAGTTTACTGTTGGAAGTCCGTGTTAACTGCTGGCTCTCTACTAAGCTAGTGCATATACTTGCATACAATCGTTGAGTATAGGAAAAGCCCACACGCTAGATATGCTGGATATGTATAGACCTTCGTTAAGCATAGTGGCAGTTGAGGATTTGACTTCTTCTTTTGCTTGCTTTTTTTCAAAATTATTTTCTCATTGCTTCATGCTAAAGCAACAAATATTCTTTCCTTCTGTATATACTAATTAAGTAGTTTCTTTTTATATAATGTGTTACTTTCGGCAGTTTGCTTAGCTGCTGTACAGTATTATTCATGGAGTTATGCAGGTGACCGTGTGGATGGGGTTTCATGTTTCTCACATATCAAGCACTGATAGGTTGCCAGTTGTCTGTCAACACGGTGCATTTCTACTCCACAGATACTGGAACCCACCAATAAATATCAATTAAATATTTGGCCCTTTCTACTTTATGAATGCTAAAACAAAATAAAATCTGCACCCGTATGATTCTTTATGTGAAGGCATCTTATTTCTCAGAAGTAAGTCTATAAATATAAAATAAAATAAGCGTACCTTTATTGAACATTACAGTTTTCAAGTCACATTTTCCATCCTCACTGCTACTATCCTTATAAAAAATCTTGCATTAACATCCCACCTAGCTCTGAATGAAACTATCCTTATAACGGTGAACAGGTGGAGACTCGAGACAAGAATTAGCACTGTATGAATTCGATAACTGATTATCATTTTCCTAATCTGAGTTAATCCTATCATGTTTATAGCTTATAATAGACATAGTTTAGGAATAACAAGTATCCAGAAGACTGATTCACTGTAAATACACTAACATGAAAAACAAACTGAAAATATATCCAGAGTCCCATGATAAAGTGATTATTAAATTCTGCACTATAGTGTTTTTGTAACAAAACGTCCATAGGCATATACGTCGTGTGATCAATAAATATTCGGACAGAGTAAAGCCGCTTAGCAAAGGTTGACCTTGAATACTACTGTGCATGCGCACTAACTCTTAACACTCTAGCTTACTTCCGCTGTGTACAGCTGTGCTTGGAAGGAACGTATGTAGCATGTGAGCGTCGCGTTGAACATGACAAAGAAAGTTGAGCAGAGAATCAACATCAAATTTTGCCAAAAGCCTGACGGTACTTGCTCAGAGGCTTTTCTTTTTACTTGTTTCAGTCATTTGACTGTGGCCATGCTGGAGCACCGCCTTTAATCGAGCAACTCGACCCCGGGACTTATTCTTTTCTAAGCGCAGTACTTATTCTATCGGATCTCTTTTGCCGAACCGCTAAGTAACGGAGACATAAACACACCAGCATCGGTTGTCAAGCAATGCTAGGGGGCCAAACACAGACACACAAACACACACACGCATATATATATGTGTGTATATATATATATATATATATACGATGGGCTTTTTTCAGTTTCCGTCTACCAAGTCCACTCACAAGGCTTTGGTCGGCCCGAGGCTATAGTTGAAAACACTTGCCCAAGGTGCCGCGCAGTGGGACTGAACCCGGAACCATGTGGTAGGTAAACAAGCTACTTACCACACAGCCACTCCTGCGCCTAGTTTTCGAAAAGTTTCCATCGTTCTCGACACAATCAAGGAGATCTTGTGCAAATGAAATCCAAGTGTCTTTTCGGTCAACTGAAAGCAGTTTTGGGACAAACTAGGCAGACACGTGTCTCATACCGAAATCTTCAGTGATAATGGACTGAACTGAACTGAATTCTGATAATTCACGGATTCGATGATTTTCCCTCGCATCTGCGATGTTACTCTCAGTTCTGCTGGTTGCGGGTCTCCTAGAACGTTCGTCAATATCAACATTTTTTTCGGACCTTGAGCAATTATCGCCATGGCAACTTTCGCTGTCATGTTCAATGCGACGATCACGCGCTACAGACGTTCGTTCCAAGCACTGCTGTAAACAGCAGAAGTGAGATAGAGGGTTAAAACTTACCGCACAATCACAGCAGAGATTATGGTCAAAATTTTTGTCAAGCAGTTTCACTGTGCATGCTTTAGTTTTTTACTATGGCAACAGTCCGGATACTTATTGATCAAACCTAGTATATGTTTCTATGTGTATTTGTAGGCACAGTATGGCCGAATATTTAAGACCTTTCTAATAACTCTTTCCATATCTATCTATCTATCTATCTATCTATCTATCTATCTATCTTCTATCTATCTATCTATCTATCTATCTATCTATCTATCTCTCTCTCTCTCTCTCTCTATATATATATATATATATATATATATATATATATATATATATATATATATATATATATATATATATATGTATATATATATGTATGTATATATATATTATATATATATATATATATATATATATATATATATATAATATATATACAGTGAGAGAGAGAGAGAGAGGCAAACAGACAGGGAGAGAGAGACAGAGAGTCAAAGAGAGAAAGAGAGAGGGAGTTAAATAGATAGATAGTGTGTGTGTGTGGCGTATGTGTGTGTATGTGTGTGTGTTTGACACATTCTTATTCATACTTGAACGATTTGGTTGTGCAGTGCTAACTTGACACTGAAATGACATTCCGATAGCGCTAATAATGTTTTTTGTCACCTGAGAGGAATGGAGAAATGAGTAGTAAAGTACTGTGCCAAAGAGCACTATGCATCTTCTACTCTGGTCATCGAACTTACGATTTTATGATCGAGTGCATACTTTCATACTCGTCTTCTTACACACACACACACACACACACACACACACACACACACACACACACACACACATACACACACACGTACACACACACACGCATACACCCACATACACGAAAGCACACGTACACATGCACGCGTACATACATACAACATTCATACATATATTCATCAATCGTACATAAATTCACTTACATAATATGCTCATATATATATATATATATATGTATGTATATATATGTATGTGTGTATACGTATATATATATATATATATATATATATAATATATATAATTTCAACAATTGAGGGTAAAATTAATTAATTAATCAATTTCACCAAGTATTCAGTATGCAAAGGGACCATTTAAGGCGAATTCAAATTATTACATTATATAAAAGGGCTTAGTAAAATAAATTACTTTGCCGCATACTGAACTCATTAGAAATAGCAGCCAAAGAAAACTTTTTTAAAACTATTTCTAATACTTAAAGAAAACCTCTCTCATATAGTGTTTGCTCAATTCAACTCACGCAAATATGGGGGTAGAGACATTAAAAAATCAAGTGCACTTGATTTTTTAATGTCTCTACCCCCATATTTGCGTGAGTTGAATTGAACAAACACTATATGAGAGAGGTTTTCTTTAAGTATTAGAAATAGTTTTAAAAAAGTTTTCTTTGGTTGCTATTTCTAATGAGTTCAGTATGCGGCAAAGTAATTTATTTTACTAAGCCCTTTTATATAATGTAATAATATAAATATATATATATATACACACACACACATATATATATATATACATGAATATATATATGTGTGTGCGTAGAGGGAGAATATGAGGGGTTTAGTTCTCTGGTGATCTAAACGAATAGGTACGCTTTTTGAGTGATATAATGGGTTACCCGTTAGGTTTCGCGTTCATACCTATTTCTTTATTACCCACAAGGGGCCAAACACAGAGCGGACAAACAAGGACAGGCATAGGTATTAAGTCGATTACATCGACCCCAGTGCATAACTGATACTTAATTTATCGACTCCGAAAGGATGAAAGGCAAAGTCGACCTCGGTGGAATTTGAACTCACAACGTAACGCAAACGAAATACTGCTAAGCATTTCGCCCGGCGTGCTAACGTTTCTGCCAGCTCGCCGCCTTAGGCCCAGCAAGCAGGTACATATATTAAAGTAAAAAAGACAGCAAAAACCAAGGTAGGACGAGTATCTTAAGTCATTAAGAACATTTAATTAGGGTACGATGAACTTGAAGTCCAACTGCTGCTTCTGGCATATCCCCAGGTGATAGGCTAGCATGTCCGTACCTTGGGTATTCCGTCATCAGAGACAAGGTATGTATGGAGAGTTCTAGATAGGGAGATTCACAGTTTATAATAAAATAAAATAGTAGATAGAAGAATAAATAGTGAAACAGTTGATAGAAGTATACAGACAGGAGAATAAAGTTTACAGCTCATCTTCTTCCAGAGGGTATGGGGGTTGGTCCGTACTTCCGTGAAGGTATAGGCCATTAGATATAATCCCAGGTAAATATAATATGTGTGTATGTGAGTGAATGTATGTACGAGCGATGTATGTTTATGTATATATAAGTAAAGAGTGGAGGCGCAATGGCCCAGTGGTTAGGGCAGCGGACTCGCGGTCATAGGATCGCGGTTTCGATTCCCAGACCGGGCGTTGTGAGTGTTTATTGAGTGAAAACACCTAAAGCTCCACGAGGCTCCGGCAGGGGATGGTGGTGATCCCTGCTGTACTCTCTCACCACAACTTTCTCTCACTCTTACTTCCTGTTTCTGTTGTACCTGTATTTCAAAGGGCCGGCCTTGTCACTCTCTGTGTCACGCTGAATATCCCCGAGAACTACGTTAAGGGTACACGTGTCTGTGGAGTGCTCAGCCACTTACACGTTAATTTCACGAGCAGGCTGTTCCGTTGATTCGGATCTACCGGAACTTTCATCGTCGTAACCGACGGAGTGCTAAAGAAGTGCTTCCATCCATAAGAATTTATCTTTATCTGTTGCAACTGATGTATTTCTCTGTCAGCAGTTTTGCTTTAGTCTCATAATTGCACTCCCCCCCACTTTTTGGTTTCACTTTACTTCAGCGTGGCACCTTGGGGTAGTGTCTTCTACTATAGCCTCGGCTGTAAGAATATTGCTTCCCAACCACATGGTTCCGAATTCAGTTCCACTGTGTGGTACCTTGGGCAAGTATCTTCTACTATGGCCTTGGGCCGACCAGAGACTTGTGAAAATGAAAGAAACCTGTTGTGTGTGAGTGTATGTGTGTTTGTGTATGTGTGTGTTTGTGTGTGTGTGTCCTTTTGAGTCTGTGTTTGTCTCCCACAACTATCACCACTTTAAAACAGGTGTAACTTTGCGGTTCGACCAAAGAGATTGATAGAATAAGTACCAGGCTTAAGAAAAAGTAAGTACTGGGGTTGATTAATTCGAGTAAAAATTCTTCAAGGCGGTGCACCAGCATAGCTGCAGTCTAATAAGAGCAAAAACAATTTTTTTTCAAATTAAGCACATACTTGAAAACAAGATTTAATTTTACAGTATGGTTCATCATCGTTTTAACCATGATTGTTAAACTAAATTAGAAAACAAGTTAATGTTCAGGACTTTGGAAAGGCTAGCTAGAAACAATTAGTCAACAAGAAACTTTTTGTCGACAATGTCTCGCTCAATTGTTATTTCGATGCAAAACAAAAAAAAATAATAAAAATAGCAACAAAAACACAAAAAAAACAACAGCAAGATATACAAAGAACAAAAGCAAAAAAAAAAAATTCTCTTATCGAGTTAACTCACATGTCCATAATTAAAAGCTTAATTTGCCGATTCTCAATCACTTAGATTTTCGCATGTTACATTAACTTGTTTGGCTGAAACCGATTTTAAACATCGTTGCAACCAACCATACCAGTTCTCGGAAAATGTACCACTTCAGAGTATAAAACAGTGTAATGAAATAAAAGAGAGTCCCTTACAAACAAGTGCATATCATCAACTTCATTAAGTCCTCATTAACGCTAAAGCATTTTCGTCAATCTGAACATCATATTATTAATTAGTTTTAAATGTAATTTGGAATCCAGTTATCTTTGTGTTACAGCTTTATTTTGTATCCCACCCGTTACATTCAAACTAACAATGCACATAGAAACACACGTACCCGCTACACATATATGCCTGTATGCGTAGATATGTGAATATCCACCTCTATATAGCTTACATACACATGCATTCATACTCAAACGCATGCACAAATGTGTATAGATGACAAAGACAGCATGAATAGAAACCCGCGTAGAGATGTCCCCTTTTCTCTTCCATCCGGATACATACTGTGGCGATCAATTTTTAACATTCGTCGCTACTCACAATGTTGGTTAAAGGCCCCTCTATATTAAATTATATATAAAATTACACACGCATATGCACATGCACACACACGCACATGCATACGCAGACACACACATACGCACATACGCACACACACACACACACACACACACACACACACACACACACACACACACACACACACACACACACACACAAGTGCCTAAATTTCACGATTTTTACGTCTCCTTTTACAGAAACATCTTGATGTATTGGTGAGCTGTCAACGGTTTTGGTTTTGGAATGCGTAAATATTAAATTCGTAGTTGGGAATAAGTTAACCGATATGGAGAATTCGAAGCCATCTGTGGTTTGGAAAAGGAATTACCTGTCTCATGATGATTCGCATCGTGTATTAAGATCCCGACACCATGGCTACTGCTCAATTCACTGTGAACACTGTAAAGGCTGTAAGACGTGACATGGACAACGAAGACCATGAAGT
>NC_043007.1:68622973-68637973 GCF_006345805.1 Octopus sinensis | reverse complement strand
TTAATCTGGTTCCTTGAATTAAATGGACTTTCAGTACATACATATCATCATGGGTACATACACCCACATACACGCGTACATATACGTCTCCAAGTCTATAAGCAAACACACGCACTCGCGTGTAAACACGTACATAAACACACAACGCACCCACACGCACGCGCCAACACACACACATACTACAACAGAATAGCCGCATATATAGACGGACATTACGCGCGTACACGCTCACATGTATATACGCGCGCCCCTCACTACATACGTACACGTATATCCCACGTCCTCTAGGTCTAGGTATAAGATATTAAAGGATGTGTATAAGAACATATGTAAAGAATCCCGTACTCATGTTAATACGCGCACGCACACACGGCTGTGTGTCCGTATGTGCGTGCACATATATATATTCACATACACACACAGAGACACACGCGCCCATGGGTATAGTCATAAGATATCGAAGTATGCATGTACATATACGCGCGCGCATATGTATGTATGCGCATACACACGTACGCGGACGCTCGGATACTCAAAAAGCGGATCCATAGGAAGTAATAAACATATATAGAGGTGTAAAGCGATAAATTAGGGTAAATGAGGGTAGGGTAAAGATTAGAAATAAAAAATACAGTATAAAATAAGAAAATCGCTTTACACCTCTATATATGTTTATTTACTTTCCTATGGATCCCTTTTTTGAGTATCCGAGCGTCCGCGTACGTGTGTATGCGCATACATACATATGCGCGCGCGTATATGTACATGCATACTTCGATATCTTATGACTATACCCATGGCGCGTGTGTCTCTGTGTGTGTATGTGAATATATATATGTGCACGCACATACGGACACACAGCCGTGTGTGCGTGCGCGTATTAACATGAGTACGGGATTCTTTACATATGTTCTTATACACATCCTTTATATCTTATACCTAACCTAGAGACGTGGGCATATACGTGTACGTATGTAGTGAGGGGCACGCGTATATACATGTGAGCGTGTACGCGCGTAATGTCCGTCTAATATGCGGCTATTCTGTTGTATGTATGTGTGTGTGCGCGCGTGCGTGTGGTGCGTGTGTGTTTATGTACGTGTTTTACACGCGAGTGCGTGTGTTTGCTTATAGACTTGGAGACGTATATGTACGCGTGTATGTGGGTGTATGTACCCATGATGATATGTATGTACTGAAAGTCCATTTAATTCAAGGAACCAGATTAAACTCTCATCAGCTCTGATTTACGACGAAACCGTTAATTTACTGACAGTTCTACAACTAAGTTTTTATCATCTCCTGACCACCATGCTGGGTCCGCGACCTCTATACATCCCTTATCTTTACATTCTTTTACACTTTTATCATGTTTTTATCAGGTTCTTTTACTTCTTTTACTATTATTTCCATTTCTATTTTTACTTTACAACATTATGCCTTTACATTTATTTATATTTCTTTATATTTCTTTATACCCCCTTTACATCTCCTTACAACTCTTTATATCTTTATCCTCTACATTTTCATATTATTTTATATTATTTTATATTTTTTATCCCTCGTCCCGAACTCTCGCCCCTCCATCTTCACCTCTATATACGTATTTATTATTTATTTACATTACCTCACATCCAAGTTTCCTCATTCTACATTGAGAGAGGAAAGAGATGGACGATTCAATTCGATGCTGCTGCCGCATTATGTCGTACGGGAACGAGAAGATTTGCATCCCCAACCAAGAATTTAGGAAGTACACATGTCCTTGTGGAAGCTGTTGTGCGCGGCTGAAGAAGGCCACAGACATACATTATGATTTGTTATGAATCTGTCTAATAAAGGCCCGAAACATATGTACCGCTGAATCCTTCGCCTCATGTCTTTATTTTTATTTTTATTTTGATCAATTTACTCCACCCTACTACCCACCAAACGGTATACACCGGTGCTTATAATTATCAAGTACTCACCCCGAATTTCTACACTCAACTTATATATATATATATATATATAAGATGCAAGATACAGCAATCCCTCGTCATATCGCGGTTTATTATTTAAGCTTACATCGATTCCTCGATGGTGTTGTTTTGCATTTATAGCAAAATAAATATATGCAAATTATAAATATAATTAGAAAAAATATACAATATAATACTGTTTCTATCTATCGCGGGGCTTTTGGAACGTAACACCCGCGATAGTCGATGGATTACTGTAGTTACAATATATATAATATAATATAATATCATATATATATATATATATATGTGTGTGTGTGTGTGTATTATATATATTATGTATATAATATCACCGTGATCACCGTGACCGACCAGGCTATCAGATGTTGCTACACATCGCTGGTCACAATGCGCTTCGCATTGTTTTAGCCTTGAAATGACACCACCCCGCTGGCTAAGCGAGCAGGCCAACAGAAGAAAGAGTGAGAGAAAGTTGTGGCGAAAGAGTACAGCAGCGATCGCCACGACCCCCTGCCAGAGCCTCGTGGAGCTTTAGGTGTTTTCGCTCAATAAACACTCACAACGCCCGGTCTGGGAATCAAAACCACGATCCTACGACCGCGAGACCGCTGCCCTAACCACTGGGCCATTGCGCCTTCACATATATATAATATATATATAACGGAATATTATATATAATATATAAATATGTACATATATACAATATATTTTCTTACAAGTATATGTTGTAGAATATTATTTGGTAGATAGATAGATAGATAGATAGATAGATAGATAGATAGATAGATAGATAGATAGATAGATAGATAGATAGATAGATAGATAAGATAAATAGATAGATAGATGCTGGTGAGTAATATATACTGGTTATGATATATAATTGTTTAAAATATGTTATCCGTTTCACGCCGACTATTGCTCTTAAACATTATTGATGACTTTTCAGACATGTTAACCGGAACTACATGGTCTCCTCTATATTGGAGACATGGATTGGCACTGCGTCTCTCGGTGGCGATAACGAGGAATGAAGCGAAGCCCAGTGAAAACTTATAGCACATTTTTTCAGCAGGAGTCGAAAACTCATATTTCATAGTTTCGTGTTACACCCTATTGAAACCTACAAACGTGTATATAAATGTGTAAATATATATATATGTATGTATGCATATATGTGTGAGTGTTATGCCTGTGTGTCTGCTTATGCTTCTTTATATATATATATATATATATATATATATATACATAGAGAGAGAGAGAGAGAGAGAGAGAGAGAGAGAGAGAGGGGCATTCAGTCACACACAGAGTTATGTTTGGTTGTGTGCGTTGTGTGGTAGTATCTAATTTTCTCACCCTCTGGTTTGTCTTTAGCTGAAATCGTTTCATAACCGATATATGTTCGTATGCGATCAGTGGCCGTAAAACAAACAAGATGGCACCGCAGTATGACAACAGTTCAATGGTTGAAACAAATAATTAAAGTATAGAATAACGCTTTGTCTTTTTTTCCTTGTAAGAAACATTTCAAGAACGTAGGCTAGAATGTCAAATCTAGTATAGTATGTGGCATTAATGAAATATTTGATTCTATGAAAAACAATGATCGTGAAAATGTGAAGCGATATAGTCAGAAAATAATATAAAATCATCAGTGCAGAGAAGTGAAATACGAATTGAGAAACTACTTCTCACTATATTTTGAAGAAACATAGGTACAATATATACGTACAGAAAAGCATCCAAACATATTTTTTAATTCTAAATTACGGGGACGTAAACACACCAACATCGGTTGTCAAGCGATAGTGGGGAGAGCAAACACAGGTACACAAACATACATAGCCACCAGAAATGGTAATAATATAAAAAAATATAAATTATTTAGATGTCAGTCTAGTAATTAAGGATAACATTGTAATATGTACTGACATATATAATAAAACAGAAAATCTTGGTTTCCAAGTAGCTTGAAAACCAAGTAATAAAATTCCTTCTTTTATTGCTTATGGTATCTTTGCAGGGCAAATCGTTAGATATAGTACTATTATTAATAATGCTAATAAATTTTTGAAAAGAATAAATACTGTTAAGACATTTAGTAAACATGGTAAGATGGTTAAAACTTTTAATCACTGTTTAGGTCGGAAACTTGAAATTTTAAATAAATTCAGCTTAAGAAATATTTGTAATGATTTGAAGGTTTACGATACGAGTTATTTTCTCCCCTGTATACCGAACCAGATCTTTCTGATCATATCCAGAGAATTGCAAGCGGTGCATGTAGTTCGGTAGCGTTTTTGCATAGAAGGGAACGTTGTTCATTATCCTAATTAAGTCTGCCATCAGTATGCTGATTTTCATGTTGTGTGACAAAGCTAGTTCTTGTAAACAACAGTCAAAGACTATCGAAAAGGTTGCAAGACGCAACAAAAATTTTAGAAAAGATAAATAATTAAATGAGTGAAAATCTATCCGGTGAGTGTGTTAAATAACAAGGCATTAAAAGAGAATGGCTCTCCCCAGACTAAATAATATATATATTTATAGATATAGATATAGATATAGATATATATAATTAGAAAGTCAATAAAAGAAAATGGCGAAGAAAATTTAAAAGATGCTTGGTTCATTTTATTTGTATTACAATTAGAAAAGTAATGCAAATTGAAAGATTAAAAGATGTACCTATAAGAAAAAGTATAAAAGGAACCGCATTAACAAAACAACCCCAAAATATCCAAAAAATATTCTACATATGTTTCAATGTAACGCTATTTTTGAATCATCAATAATTGTAACTTTTATAGATGTAATAAACGGTATATTGTTGATCACTTCAGGAAAAGTAAGTATAGTCTTATGTTACGAAATTACTTATTTGGGGACTATGTTTAAGAATTTTCAAATGTGAACAAGCTACATAGAAGGACGCAGAGTCAAGTGATTTGAAATTTATCGTTAAAATTTAGCTCATATTTAACGTTAAAATGCTGCTAACACATCAAATTTATTTGAAAGCAATATATGTATTATACTTATAAAAGTTTATGTGAGAGAGATGGTAGAAAGACGGATATAGCTTATCATGAGGGGTATACAAAGAATTATACAAAGAATTATATGGGGAAATGTAAATAAAGATTGGATGAATAACATTGGTGTTATTTAGGATTAAATTAGGATATAATTTCCGATGTTCGAAGAAAAAAGATTTTGTACTTAAAATTTAAGTGGTATAAAAAATATTTTATATTCACGAAATGTAGTAGTTAAGTTAAAAAACCGGTGTTACAGGAAATTGGATACAATTATGAAATAACATGATGTTTTCTAGAAGTCTTACAGTGAAAAATATAACATATAGGAATAAACTGGTTAGGATATAATTTCAGTGTTCTAAGAAAAATATTTGGAAATATTAGTTATATAAAAAAAACTATATTGAACTCACGAAATGCGAGAGAAATTAAAAACCGGTATTACAGGATAAATTCCCGAGGTCAAAATTTGAGTAAATAGTGAACTCTATTTTATATATATATGTATAATCATATCATTCTTTTTTTTTTTTTAAGAAATGTAAAATAGTTCGTGTTTCACTATAGTAATATGCCTATAAGTCACGTGGATAAAATAGATATCAGTACGTACGGGTATTTTAAATTTTCATATTTATATATTGAATTATATTTAAAATACCAACAGCCATTAATGCTGGATTATAATATATTATAAAAATAACAATATACGATAAAGTGTTCATAATACAACATTTATGTAAAAATAGGGGTTGTATATAAAAAAACTATATAGATTTGGGGTTTATTTAACGTTAATCATATATATATATATATTATATACATATATATATATTCTATTTCACAATGTGATACGTATGATAGATTAGAAGTAAGGTTTAAAGTAAAATTAAATTAAATTATTGAAGGGTATAATAACAGGATTGAGAGATAAATAGATTAAATTTATACTTATATTTATATACGTTTATACTTATATTTATATATTGGCGTTAAATATGGTTTATATAATGATTGTTATAATAAATATATAAGGACACAGGAAAAAACATGTCGAAGCCATCAGGAAGCGTCGATGCTTCCTAGGGCTAAACAGCGGTGATGTAATCCCCTACTGTCACGTTAGATTGACAGTATACAATCATTCTATCGCCCCACCACCGTACATATCTCTATGAGATATTAAGAAATTCAATATTTCTGATTATAATAAATAATTGTACTATTATCATCAATGTGGGTTATATGGATGTTCTAGATATAAAACAATTAAGGGGTTGAGTATAGAATATGTTGCTGAAATCTAATTGACAAGTTATTAATTATTTATTATATGAATGTGTATATGTATATATATATATATATATACATATACACCTATATATATATATACACTAAAATTAAGGTTAAATGGATAACGTTGTAAAGTTTAGGTAAAAATTGAGCATAGGTGAGTTTTTGGGAATATAAATAAGGTGGGGTTAACAAAACGGGTGATATTATGTATTAATCTAATAATAATACCCACACAAGTATTAAAAACGATATATTGCGAACAGTCACTACCATGAATTTATTCAGAGCACAGATACATATATACACGCACATATACGCGCTCACACACACTCACACGTGTTAATACACTCACCTATACACAAATTCACACTAATATGTACATACGCCTACAAAAAACGCAAATGTGCACAGGTGCAGACGTATATATCTATCTATATATATGCATATATACACACACGCACATACACACATATATACATATATACACACATACACGTACACATATATGCACATACACACATATACACACTCATACATATATATGCATACATATACATGCATATATATATATATATATATATATATAGACATATATGAATCTAGATTGCAAGATCATATGTCAAATACAAGTTATTCAAATATGATTTCTCAAGTTCATGTGTATTATGTGTTGTGGGCGCCATGTATATATCAAAGTCACTTTTAGGTCACTTGACCATTGAAGAGGATTCCAACATCCTACTACTGTCAAACCACTCCCGTATTTTTCTTATTTTTCTTTTCTTCTCTTACTCCTTTTCCTCCTCCTCCTCCTCTTCTTCTTCTTCTTCTTCTTCGTCTTCTTCTTCTTCTTCTTCTTTTCTTCTTCTTCTTCTACTTCTTCTTCGCCGCCTCCTTCCTCGTCTACTGCTGCTTAAACAATCGAAATCAAAAACTCGTATCAAATATTTTTTAAGACTACTACTACTACCTGCTACAAAGCCTTCACAAGAGTGAAAAAAGAGAAAGACACAGAGAAAAGGAAAATGTCCCTTATATTTGAAAACTATTGAAATAATTAAAAAATACATTTTTTTTTTCATTTTTCCACAATTTAATTGTTTTTCAAGCTCTACCTAAGTTTGAAAGCTCGCAAAGGCCGAAACCGGTTCTAAAATGTTCTTCATGATATAATTATTTTAGCATTTTCTACTTTGTCTTATATATATATATATATATATATATATATATATTGGAACATGTGATAAGGAAGCAATTATGTTCACCAACCATATAAATTATGTGTATATACAAAAGACATATGGTAGTGTAATTATATGCAATTCATTTTCATGTTATATAATATAGGGGGAAAAGGTGGAAAACGAATATATAATATATAATTATGCAATTATATAATTATATGAATTTAGAAAAAGTGTGTTTATGTAAATCTGATTTATCATTCAAGAGATTCTGCTCAGAGAATAGGTTATGATATGTTTCATCTAGTCAGGGCGAACATGTCTTAGCTGGGGGCTTATAAGGTCGAACATCATTTAGAACTTTCCATCTAATTTTATAGGTTTTATTACTATCTATAAGTTTCCAAAGAAATTTACTTACCCTGTGCTATTACGCTTATTAATATTTTGAAATGAGGCTTCCTGGTTCGCGATACGATATTTCACGTAACATGGTGTTGCTCCAAGGTAATAGAAATATTTAGCTCCAGATTCAACTGTGGCCTGGCATACTTAGGTTTTTGCGTTTACAGTATTTGTTAAATTTACAATTTGCCTTAACTCAAGTCACATAAAGCATTTATATTATTATTGGCGGTGTCGGTATTAACGTTCCTGCTTCTTCTAGGTGTAGTATTAGATCACTTTGAGGAGCGTATGTGTTCCTTGTTAGAGGAGGAATACCTCTATTTATATAATACTCATAAAGTTTGGTGTTACTTGAAGATGATATATGTCTAGATAAGCTTTTAGTAATAGAAAATCTTATCCTTATTGAATAATAAATAATAATAGTAGTAATAATAATAATAATAATAATAATAATAATAATAATAATAATAATAATAATAATTATTATTATTATTATTATTATTATTATTATTATTATTATTATTATTATTATTGTTATTATAGGGTTTCTATCAGGCTTCGATTTTTCTATCAAAAGGGATTTTAATGCTATCGTTTATAGTTTTATCTGCTTCGACATATCAAAATCATACACACACATGCATACATCCTCACACACGCGCTCGCACACAGATGCACGCACCTATATGTATGTATCTATGTATGTATGCATGTATCTATACCCATGCACATACACACATAGGCACACATATAGTAATAGAAGTGAAAAAAAGGAAATTACAAAAGAACCAGCAGTGAGGCGGTTCTTGGTCACTCAAACTGCTGAAAATTGCAACCAAATCCACAGTGGATCATATACGATTGCCTGAAAATGCGAAAGAGGCATCGGATGATATGGTTATAGATTTCCCACCTCGCGGAAAAAGATGGAGTAAAACATGTTCACAGCTTGAATGCTTTTAATTATAGGTCTGCTCCACACGTGTGACCGGCGGATAAACAACAACACCAAAAGAAATGGAAATATTTGAAAAACAAAAAGAATGAAGTTTCTATAAAATTAAATGGACAATAATGGCATATTACCAAATTGGAATTAATGAGTTTAGCATTTCAAATTTTCTCACAGTGAGATTCCCAAAGCTAATTCGATGAAAATGGTATTGTTAACTAAATTAGCATATGTCGTTTCAATTACTTGTTTTGAGATTCATTTTTGTGTTTGTTTTGTTTTAGGTAAATTAAACAGGAAAGAATTTCTCAATGATTTTAGTAATTCTAAATTACATTTTGAATTACAGAAAACGGAACATTAGGCTATATTATTATATATGTGTGGAGACGAATATTTGGATGTACAGGAAAGAATTTATGATCAGCGTCAGCTAAGGAAGCAGAATTAATGGAGATATAAACCAGATTTGAGGCATCTCATTAAATATTCGTATATCTTATATATTTATAGATTTTAAATTTATATCACTATTCACAATTAAGGGTGTGTGGTAAGAAAATTGATTCCCAATCACATGTTTCCGGTAAATGTCTATCTTCTCTTGAAAAGGGTGGCCGGACTTACCGCAATAACTTCACCAGGACTAGCCACTGGTTGCATACCAATACTATGCAGATATAGCCTGTACATTATCGTTATTATCTATCTATTGCTTCCTTGAAATAGTTCTCGAGATAGGAATTTGCCTAACTTCTGTCTATATCTTTTCTTTATTTTATTATCTGTTATTCTATAATCTATATTTTTTGTAGGCCGTGTAATTATATGTATCAAGCTTAACTGCAGATATCTACTTTCACTTTTACAGCGACATTTGTTACAGTGGCTTGCTCTGCACGAAGAATTTAGAATTCAAGTCCCACTTCATTTCAGCTCAAATCTGTTATCTATCAGGAGATTCTTTAGCTCTCACTAACTTACTGTATACATACATAAATACATACATACATACAGACATATATATGTGTAAGTATACATACATACATACATATATATATATTAATATATATATATATATATATATATATATATATATATATATATATATTGCCCTTATTTGTAAGTTGTTTATAATTTTAACCTTTAAAGGTATTTTTTAATATGCTGGCCATTGATAACATTTTTTTTCGAAAAAATTTTTATCCTACATTAAATATAAATATAAGTGTTCACTTCAGGACTCTTTCACTCTGTGAGAACCTCAGTTCAAATCAAACGTTTCTTGAATGGGCTGGAATACTTCTATTTTGGATGTATTTGGGGTACTTAATTGTGCTCATGACTTAGTATTTTGCTTCTTCCATTGGTATGAGCAAGTATCTCATTTATTTCTTTAGCACGTTTATCACTGACGAACTAACCCTGAAATCGGTCCGATATGGTAATAATGGAATATTTTAGAAATTTCTGTCGGCTTTTTTTCGAGTAGCGTGCGTATTGTGATAAATTATATGGTAATGGACAATATGTTCAATTTTCGGCATATTTGACATTAGAAATTTTTTCGTTTGCCCTTATTTGTAAGTTGTTTATAATTTTAACCTTTAAAGGTATTTTTTAATATGCTGGACATTGATAACATTTTTTCCGAAAGAAATTTTATCCTACATTAAATATATATATATGTATTTATGTATATGTGTATACGTACATATACATTTACGTAGAAATTAGCCATATATGCATGTGTGTATGTGCTTGTGTGTGTCTGCGTATGCGTTTATATTACTCTTTAATTCAGTGTACTTAATTGTGCCACCTTATGTAAAAGAAATATGCAACTTAAAAATTCGTTAAACAAGTTCGAGAAACTTATTTCAAATGCCGTAACTCCTTCATACCATACCACACCTAAACATGTATATTTGCATATAACCCACCCCACCCCTCTCTCTCTCTCTCTCTCTCTCTTTCTCTTTATACACTTACATACACAAGTACACACGCGCTTCAGTCTACGTCACTCACACTTATTTCCTGCAGTGGTGGTCCCTTTTTCTTTTGCTGAAACTACTAATTGTTTATTTCTTCCTGCCCTAAATTGTTCAGCCAAAATTTCGCTTATGCTACAATTTAATTCACTGTCCTTAATTGTGCCGCTCTATGTGAAAGAAATACACCACTGAAATTTTCATTAGATCTGAGAAAATGATTACAAATACCGTAGCTTCTACATAACACAACTAAACATATGTATATCACCATTATTTTTCGTTCCTTTCTTGAATTCATCATACCAAAGGACAAATGTTTGAAACAGTGATATCCATTAATTTCACCCACAGTGGATTACACTGTTTTGGTACCCATCGATATTTTTATAAGTTCTACGTTGCTTTTCCGCCTTAATGAGCTTGTGATTTTCTCTGAGTATATAACCGATCTTTAATTCACGTAAAACTTTTTTTTTTTTTATATATGAGGGAAAGTCAAAAATTACCCGCACTTTCGCCATAACATATCTTTATTTTTGTCACACTGCCTTCGGCGCATGCGTGCTAATAGTTAGTACTATTTTCGCCACATGATCGAAGTTTAAGCCTGATAACGCCATTTTTCTTTCTAACTTTACAGTGTAAGCATGACCGCTCCACTAGCAATGTTCACCAAAGAAGAACAAAAGGGCAGTGATCCGAAAGATGGTAACGGTGAACCAGTTCACCATCACCATCTCGTGGGCTTGCTGAATCTTTTCGTCATTAGTGGAGGTCGACGTGCGTCCTGATCCCTTTTTGTGCGTCACGCTTGTTCGGCTACTTTTAAACTTCTCATTCCACTCATACACACTTTTACGCCGTAGTGCACTGTCCTTGTATTGTACTAAAAGCGTTCGATGAATTTCAGCACCTGACACACCTTCCGACCAGAGAAACCGGATCACTAGTAGATATAAGCATAATATATCTTTCATCGTTTACTTGTTTCAGTGATTGTACTTCCACGATGCTGGAGCACAGCCTTGCAGGGTTTAATCGAACAATTCTACCCCGATATATATGTTTCTAGCGTCTGGTACTTATTATATCAATGTCATTTGCCGAACTGCTAATTTACGGAAAGGTAAACAAAACAATACTTGTTGTCAGGCGGTGGTAGGAGACCTAACACAAACACAAACACACACACACAGACGCACACACACACACACACACACACACACACACATATATATGTATTATATTAAGTAAGTAAAAGGGAATATGGTAAGAGCTAGGATTGCATATCCCTAATAACCAATTTTGGAAATTTACCTTTAAACAATCTTTATATATATATACAAAATATGTATATATATATGTATGTATGTATGTATGTATGTATGTATGTATGTATTTATGTATGTATGTATTATGTATGTATGTATGTATGTATGTATTTATGTATGTATGTATGTATATATGTGTGTGTGTGTGTGTGTGTGTGTGTGTGTGTGTGTGTGTAAATGACGGGCTTACTTCAGTTTCTGTCTACCAACCCCATTCGCCCATCTTTGGTCGGTTCGAGACTATAGTAGGAGGTACTTCTCCTATGTGTAACGCAATAGGACTGGATCCGACACCATATTAGTTTGTAAGCAAACTTCGTATCATACAGCCATACATATACAGCTAACATTATATTTCCGTGTTAAAGCAAGATATACACACACGCTAGCTCTCCGTTCTCTGCTACCAAGCGTGCACTAAATATTGCTTTGATGAAAAATGTAATGATTAAAAAATAATGAGATCCGAATAATTTCTTTTTTTCTCAATATTACGAAGAAATATTTATTTCTCTGGAAATATTTGCGAGTCAATATATTTAATTAAGAAACTGTGTTTGAAATTATCTAAAGTTTGATGTTTAAAAAGAAAATTGCAGAATTCACATTAAGAGAAATCAAAAAATCAAGAAGACAATAAGAAGAGACTCTTTGCCACCATGCACTGTGGATGTACATGTGTAGTTATGTGTGTATGTACGCATGCATGAACCTATGTACGAACGTATTTATTTATATTCAATCCGTCAACGATGAAGTGGTGGCAGCTTCAATGAAGCAGTCCTTCCCTTCGAAAGACAAGAACTGATATCATCATGGAATGAAGGAACTGACAGAAAAGTGGTTTCAGACGGTGCAAGAAGATGACCTCCACATTGAATGTTAGTATAAATTACCAAAATACGGCAAAGCTTTTGACTCGACATAATATCTCTATCTGCCTATGCGTAGATGAATGTATTTAGGTGTATTTAGATGAATGTATTTAGGTGTATGAATGTATTTAGATGTATATATATATATATATAGAAGAGAGAGAGAGAGTATGTATGTATTATGTATGTATGTATGCATGTATGTCTTATACGTTTTTGTGTGTGCATGTGTGTGTGTGCGTAGCTGTATTAATGCATGTATGTATCTACATATATGTGTATATGTAGATATATATATGGAAGAATATACGCACACACCAATTTATCTATCTATCTATCTATCTATCTATCTATCTATCTATCTATCTATCTATCTATCTATCTATCTATCTTGTGTGCATGTGTTTGTGTGTGTGTGTGCGTGTACGTGTATGTGTCGGTGTATGTGTCTGTGTATGTGCGCGCATATGTGTGTGCGTGTGTGAATCTGCGTGTTAGTGAATGTTTGCGTTTGCGTGTGAATTTTTGTCAAAATCGTCTTTGCTACTGATTTGACCACTACTGACGCTCGCACACTACAAGATGTACGGAAGTTTGAATTAGCTTGAAATGAAGTGGCGCCAGAGAAACTCGAGAACCATCAGTAAACTTGAGCGATCAAATTGTAAACGTGAAAAAGAAAAAGAAGGAGGAGGAGAAGAAGAAAAAGAAGAAGAAGAAGAAGACGAAAAAGAAGAAAAAGAAGAAGAAGAAGAAGAAGAAGAAGAAGAAGATGATGATGATGATGATGATGATGATGATGATGATGATGATGATGCTGATGATGATGATAATGGTGGTGATGATGATGATGTGGTGGAGGTTATTATTTTTCTGTAAAACAATGGGCTTCCTAAATGAAAATGCTTGTTAACTTTGAATATAAACTATGGGACCTCCTGTTACATATGTTTCGAAGAATATGCATTAAAAATATATTCAAAGGTTTTTAAAGGTGAAATCATACGGATGTGTTGTCACTGAAACCATACTGTATGTTGTATAACTTCAATACAGTGAGGGAAAGTTAACCAGTGGCCTTTGTTATATATATATATATATACGAGCAAAACAGCTCAGAATTACATTCTAGCTCTAGCCAACCTCATAAATGTCAGAGATAGATTCTAATACAAGTGAAATAAAACTCAACGTGAAAGAGATTGAAGCCTGAGAAACCGAAAACTCGCAATGTCTGTAGCTAGTGAATATCATTAAAGTAACAGTGAAAGTCTTCAGCATTATCATCATCACCACCATCATCATGTTCGTCGTCATCATCATCATTTTCATCATCATCATCTTCATCTTCATCTTCATCATTTTCATCATCAACAACAACTTTAACAACAACAATTGCACCGGTCAGACCACAGCCCACGTCACAATAACAGCCCCAAATAGCTATAAGATTTCTCATCTTTAAGTAAACAAATAACTATAAGATTTCTCATCCCCAAGTAAACAGAAGCACGAATCGAAATCCATGCAACTTAGACCTAGTCTATGGCTGTGACTCATTCCTGTTACAAGATATACAAAAACAATGGAGAACTTTAAACAAAAGCGTTAGGGCTAGCCAAAGTCACAAGCGTATATGTAGAATACCTAGCGTCACGGAATAATTGCCCACATCAACACATTCAACTATTCGTACCAGCACTACGAACATACCTGGAATTTAGAAGCGAGCAAGTGGTAATACCCCGGCCCCGGTCACAATGTCTTATCTCTCCAGAAATGAAAAAAAATGCTGAATTTGTCATAGAATAATTGAAAAGTAACTGGAACTATCCAAGAATTAGCTGGGGTATAACACAGAACGGAGACAAATTGGAATTACCAAAACCAGAACTGAGTTTACCATAAAACAAATTAGGCTTAAGTTTCAGGGA
>NC_043007.1:68617973-68620473 GCF_006345805.1 Octopus sinensis | reverse complement strand
TTTGGCGGCGAGGTTGGCCCTCGACCAACACTTCAACGCCAAACACGAAGGATGTGCTGTCAGAGCTAGGATGCGTGCTCTAAGGAACGAAGGTGTTGGAGCCGCGAGAGAGGCCCGGGTGGCAGAGGCGCAACAGGGCAACAAAGCCACCATTCGGTCACTGGTAGATGAACAGGGGCGCGAATTGCTCGAGCCAAGTAAAATGTGTGAGGCCTTTCAGCAGCATTTTGCCCGACTGTTCGGGACGAGTGGAGGCAAGAACGTAGGGTAGACTTCAGTGCCTACCTACATAGCCTGCCACGACTCTCGACAAGAAAGGCAGGGTGCTGCGAAGGTGCCATCACGGCGGCGGAAGTGCGGGAAGCGATGGCAGAATGCTCGAGGACAAATCACCGGGTTTGGATGGTCTACCCTACGAATTTTACTATTGTATGCCAGACTTGTTTGGAGACGTCTTGGCAGTGGTATACTGCAACTGGCAGCAAAACGGGAGCATACCCGGTTTTGTGAGTCGAGGAGCTGTAACTCTGCTGAAGAAAGATCCAAACAAGGGAAACATTATAGATAACTTTAGGCCAATCACTCTGCTCAATGCAGACCTGAAAATTTTGACAAAGGTGTTAGCCAAGAGGTTGGCGCTTGTCATGGAGAAACTGGTCGACAACGCACAAACGTGCGCCGTGCCGGGCCGGAGCATCCATGACAACCTCCATCTGATGCGCTACATCATAGACAGGGTAGTTAACGAACCTGGCATGGGTGGGGCCCTGATCAACTTGGATCAATCGAAAGCCTTTGATAGGGTAGACCATCGATACTTGGAGGCAGTCCTGAGAGCGGCTGGTTTCGGTCCCGTCTTCCGCGGCTGGATAGCTGCCTTGTACAGAGGCATCCGTTCGGTAATTCGCGTAAATGGACATCTATCGAGACCCTTCGACATTGCACGTTCGGTCCATCAGGGATGCCCCCTCTCGGCGCTTCTATACGTATTGACTCTTGAGCCACTACTGCGGAAGCTGGCGACTCTGAGGGGCATCCCGCGAGAATTAGGATGCGGACGAGCGTGTCTGCATACGCGGACGACGTCACCGTCATAGTGTCAAGCCACGAGCACATCGAGCGGGTCGGCGAGACACTGAAAGACTACGAAGCGGTGACAGGAGCAAAAATCAACCGGGAAAAGTCAGTGGGCTTGCGGCTCGGCACCTGGAGAAGCAAGCCCATGCCGTCCACCAGTACCTCCGTCGTGGGACGCTGGACCGACGGCCCGGTTGAGTTGCTCGGTGTCTGGATCGGTCCGGACCTCCAAATGGAGAAGAACTGGAACGAGATAACGAGTAGGGTGGTCACTCTCGCCCAGCAATGGGCCGAGAGGAAACTGTCCCTAAAAGGTCGGGCGGAGGTGGTGAACGCGTACATCGCGTCCATCATCTACTACCGCCTGACCGTCGTACCTTGTCCCGACCCTACCATCACCAAACTAGAACGCATCCTCTTCCGCTTCTTGTGGAAAGGATGCGTCCCGATGGTCAGGCGATCCATTTGCTGTCAACACCCGTTAAAAGGAGGGCTGGGCATGCCGTGGTTGATGATGCGCAGACACGCGCTGAGACTGCGACATCTCCGGCTCTATGTAGACGACGGTGAACAGGGTGGTCGCCGTTTGTGAGGCACGCATTCCCGCAACTCGTCTCCATGACCGAACTACAGTCGTGGATCAAAAAGAGGCCGAAGAAGGGCGAATGGCACCGCGAGTGTCGCGTTGCTCTCAAGCAACTCTGCCGTCCGGGTCGACCTTGAGTGACTTCAACACAACCAAAGCATTCTATAGGGGATTAGTGGAGGGGAGGTACGACGACGAGCTCGGGGCAAACCTGGGCGTCGACGAGGAATACCTGACCCGCCTGTTTCAAACGACTTTCGGCCCGGGACCTATGGACAACTTCCAGAGATCCCTGGCCTGGCGGTGCTACCGAGAAGCGCTACCCGTTCGGGATAAGCTCTATAGGCATGGCTCGAGAAACACGGGGCCGACCTGCCCGAGATGCGGGCAGAGCGACGAAACCGCTCTGCACGCAATCGTGCAGTGTCCAGGAATTTCCCACCTGTGGGCTTATGTCGAACGACTGCTGTCACGTGTGGGACGTGTCGGTTTATCAGCCGAGTCTATCGTTAATATCGTCACGCCTCCTTCCTTCAAACGGGAAGGAAGAGCTATTTTTATCATACTTGTGGCTATGGCGAAAGAATGTATCTGGTGGACGCGTCTGAAAGGATTAGAGACAAACACTTTCCTCTCTGGTCAATCTCTCAAACTTCTTCAAGTATCACTTGAAGAAAAAAGTGAGAGTAGAGAGGCAAGTTTTGTCTAGTGAATGTTTTAAAAAAAGATGGGTGAATGTAGCAAGGATGGCACGTATGAATGACGAAGCCACCTTGACTATGATTCTATGAACCGTAAAAATAATACAGAGAGTTGCTTATTTGCAAAAAAAAAAAA
>NC_043007.1:68597973-68615473 GCF_006345805.1 Octopus sinensis | reverse complement strand
GTATGATGTATCATAAGTTCATATGATATATCATGCGTTTATTCATATGTAACTGTTCAAATATATAGCTTTTGACTTGGAAAATAATAGACATAGGATTGGCGTATTAGGTACATTGTGACGTAGCTGTTCTACCCTACCCGAATCGATTCGAGTCCCAGTTGGCATCGGGTGTTTCAGACATAAAGAAACAAGCCGGTTTTTTACTAGTCACGCTTGAATCCTCACATAAACCAAATACTTGGTTTATGAATGCTGATGGTATTATATATGAAATCCTTCTTGATTTCATAACATATGAGCTGTGATGAGCTCATACTTCATAAATGAATAACTGAACAAGATATATTTCCGAAAGATCAGTACATTAATCTCTATTTTTCTGAGCTTTATTTATATGTCATTAGGTTATCTTATATATTTTACTTGTTTCAATCATTGGACTGCGGCCATGCAGGGGCACTGCCTTGAAGGACCTTGGGCGAGCAAATCTACCCCAGTGCTTCTGACTGTTTTTAATTATTGTCACTTATTCTACCGGTCTCCCTCACGACACACCCATCGTCTAAACGTGTTTGATGCTTAAATATCTGTGTACCTCATAACCTCATTCTGAAGATTGTACACTACGAGTGAATTGAGAATGTATTAGTCCTACCTTCTAGATGTTCAGCAGAATCGAAGAGGCTGAGTAAACTTTTGAAATCAATATTCTAGCACTCTGTCTCTTGTTCTACGGCACTTCCCATTGAACTAAGCATTGATGACTGGTAGACATCAAATACCGTTAAGTTTTGATCTATATATCATTTGGAAAATTTACTCCTTTACATTCTGAGAGAAAATCCTGCCAATAACCAGTCTGATTCCATTCATTCAGGACCAATAAATCATGTATTAAATACCAGTGGTGTACGGGGATCAATATATTTGACTATACATCTTTAAAATTTGAGGTTTGTCCTCCTGATAAAAATCGTCATTGTAAAATTTTAGTCATCATTATTCCTTTCCTCTATAGACCAAGGCCTGAAATTTGGGGAAAGGGATTAAGTCGATTACATCGACCCCAGTACACCGCTGGTACTTATTTTATCGACCTCGAAAGGGTGAAAGCAAAGTCGAAACCGGCGGAATTTAAACTCAGAATGTGAAGACGTACGAAATACCGCCGAGCACTTCGCGTGGCATGCTAACGTTTCTGCCAGCTCGCCGCCTTTATTTTAGACATCATTATTATAACAAAAAATGCAACATCACGCATTGTAACAGTTGCAGCAGAAATATATCAGATCGTTTATTACAAATACTAATAAAAGTATCCATTGCAATTGTAGCGAACTGTGACGGCTATTAGCCACAAAATGGGAAGACTACTACCTACAAAAGCATGAAGGCTATTGCCCACAAAAATGAGTATAACCAACCTATATGAAATCACCAAAGTGCTATGTATCTAGAAGTACATCTATTTAATTTGTCTTACACGAATTATAATTCTTTTGTCTTACTGGTTCCAGTCATCAGTTTGT
The DNA here is from genome assembly GCF_006345805.1 of Octopus sinensis. NCBI lineage: Eukaryota > Metazoa > Mollusca > Cephalopoda > Octopoda > Octopodidae > Octopus > Octopus sinensis. Next base: position 68,613,941 of record NC_043007.1, on the reverse strand, counting down.
GGCCATTCTGAAGCTTTACGTAATAGAGAGTACTTAATTATATCAACCATAGTATTGATTTTATCACTTTTGGTAGCATAAAAGATAATGTGGGATCCGATGTAATTTGGAGTTGGAACGCAAAAGGAAGTAACACGAAATACAAGGTATTTCACGTAATCATCAACCCGTTTGACCATCAAAACTCCGTTACATGAACAGGTCTCACATTTTTGTATAGTAGTTATCGGAGAGATAACTTTAATTCTAGTTGATAATTTGTTATATTTAGCCAGTAGACTGTAAACTAAATTAATAACTAATAGAAAATTATGTCACATTTAGTTTAGATAAATAATGGCGTGTATATGTCTGTCGCAAGTAACTCTAAAGAAAGCAGAAGGTCTTCAGAAAAGAAACCTCACTCACCCAAATGTTTCGGACCTTAAATTCTTAGACTCGGGGTTGGGAGCGCATCCAGGTCATGACTCCTGGGTGCCTTTCTGCTGACACTTTTTACCCACTGGGACATTAGGGACTTGTCCATTTGAACCGTTTGAACGTTTCATCTAGTTATAACTCACCTCCGTTGACTCGGCTTTCAAACATAGACTTAAGGAAGAAATAACGTTGGTTTTCATGGTAGCAGTGAAACGTCAACGCTATCACAATGACTTACTCAGAATTACTTCTTTTAGCATTAGCTTACAAAAATATTTTCTACTCTAGGCACAAGGCCCGAAGTTTTTTGGGAGGGGATCGACCCTAGTACGCAAATGGTACTTAATTTATCGACTCCGAAAGGTAGAAAGATAAAGTCGACCTCGGCAGAATTTGAACTCAGAACATAAAGACAGACAAAATACCTATTTCTTTTCTACCTGCAAGGGGCTAAACACAGAGGGGAGAAACAAGGACAGACATAGGTATTAAGTCGATTACATCGACCCCAGTGCGTAACTGGTACTTAATTTATCGACCCCGAAAGGATGAAAGGCAAAGTCGATCTCAGCGGAATTTGAGCTCAGAACCTAACAGCAGACGAAATACGGCTATGCATTTCGTCTGACGTGCTAACATTTCTGCCAGCTCGCCGCCTTATCTTACAAAACTAATGCCTTCAAACGGTATGGAGGTCGTTTTTGTTTCACTTCGACCAGATTCAGCCGGAACACCTCTCCATTGTCTGTGATATAGACTTTAGGGTTTGATCAAGCTCTTCAAAAAGACCGAGAGTTGTTTCCTTAGATCAGAAGCAGATTTTCCCACAAAACCTATTGCGAGAACCTTGACTCGGAAGTTGGCTTCCCTCAAGCTATTGGCCAGACTGGCGTATTTGTCGATCTTGAACATGTGTTGTTCAAGATCGACAAATACGCCAGTCTGGCCAATAGCTCTTCTATACTTTCAAACGGCAAGGTGAGTTTAATCACGGTGGGTTGCTTTGATGAATAGGAATTGAGTACGACATCCGGCTTAAAGCCACTCATCCCGATGATTTCTTGTTGTTTCGTTGATTCTGGGAGGTCTGCATAGATTAAAAACTAGTTTGATATGTTCAATGAAAAAAAGAAGTAAAATAACTATTTTCGAAAACTAATATTTCAGAATGAAGATATATCAGCATCAGATATTACATGGTGACTGTTGAATCTTTTTTTTTCTCGTCACCAGTAGCGCCATTAAACATATCCTGCAGATTAGTTATTAATTACTGAACTTATGTTTCAATAATTAACCTACAACTTCAATGATCCAGTGGCATATTTCTTACTCTAAATGACAGTCACTGCAGGGAGTTGATGAAAATAGCAGCGGTTTAATAACGAATCCTGTTAGACATAAAATAATATTTCCACAAATTTATTAACCTAGAAAATCTCATCTTACCATGCTGTTATTGGATGTATTTTACAATTATAAACACCACATCCAATATTAATAACCTTTGTCAACCACGTGCTGGTTTTGTCACATCGTCTCGACACCAAATGTACAGCAATCAAAATAGATAACTCCTGCTTTTATATGTTATCTAAAAAGATAATAGTTTTGCAACTATTAATTTAAACCGTTTATTAAATCAGCAACATAAAGTTTAAGCCAACGCTAGACTAATTGCATTTGGCATAACTACAACTTATATCCTAATATATATATATATATATATATATATATTATATATATATATATATATTATATATATATATATAAACACATTCGCATATATGTACACACATACACGCAAACGCTCTCTCTCTCTCTCTCTCTCCCCATATATATATATATATACATGTGTGTACAGACATACATAATTACATATACACACTTAATAGCAAGGTATATTATACGTGTGAAATAAATTTACTTTTCAAAAGAGAAGGAAAGTGACCAACCGGACTTTTAGAAACAGCTGTATTGTATAATGAATTGAATTATATTGTATAATGGACTGTTAGTCAAACTGAATTTTCCGTGAAACCGCTGCTGGTTCAAATCCCGTTATAAATGATTCAACAACCATTAAACTAGTTTGCTAAGACTTGTAATCTACTCAATCTCAGATATAAATGAAAAACCAATCTATAAAATCCATGTACAACAAATCAATCTTGGAAAACCATTTCTGAAGAAGCAGCTATATTCATAAGATGCTTTCCATTCGTCTATGATCTCGTAAGAAATCCATGGAAGCAATCATATAGGAACTGATGTCTACTTCTCAACGTCTTTGAAATTCTATCCCCACCGGCCAACTTTCGTTATCAATATGAATGTAACTGAATTATGCATGCATCGTTTCCTTATTTTGTTGTATCATTGCAGTCTTTAAAACATTGAAGTTGTTAGCATACTTCAGCATGTTTTCAAGTTTCTTACCATAATTTATTATATTACTTAACTTTGCTAACGTATTCTCTAACTTTACTGAATATTTCAAGATGATTTTTTTTTAATCACTGAACGGTGAAGTGTCGGTAGAGTGTCAGACATGTTTCGCGGTATTTATCCCAACTCTGCGCCCTGTGTCCAAATTCCGCCGAGGTTAACTTTGCTTTTAATCCTTTTGAAGTTGAGAAAATAAAGTATCAACTATAATATCAGTATAATTCATTTTCTCCCTCCCCTAAAAATTCAAGATTTGTGCCCACCAAAATTATTATTATAGGTAATATTAGTATTAGTAATAGTCGATTATATCTACCCAAGTACTCAGCTGGTACTTATTTTTAATCGACCCCCTAAAGAATGGAATGCAAAGTCAAATTCTGCCGAGGTCGACTATGCTTTTCGGGGTCGATAAAATAAGTACTTGGTTGAGTATTTGGATCGATATAATTGAATATCCTCCTTACCCAAATTTCAGGCTTTGTACCTATAGTAGAAAGGATTATTATTCTAGATAATAGGAGACAGTAAGAGAATCAAAAATCAACCAAGAAAAGTTAGTGGATTGCTCGGCCTCTCAGAGAGGCAGGTCCATGCCGTCCAAAACACCGTGGGACACTGGACGGATCAGTTGAATTGCTTGCGGTCTTGTTTGGTTCACATCCCCAAAAGAAGAACTGGGATGAAGTGTCAAGCAGGGTAGTTGATTTCACCCAGAAACAGGTGGAGAATAAGCTATTCCTGAAAGTCCGGGCAAAAGTGGCGAACGTGTATAACACCTCTGTCACATATTAGTAAGTGACCATCATGCCTTGATATAGGTTCCATCTTACTGAACTGTAGCATGCGCACTTACACCTTTTGTAAAAGTGATGCAGTCTGGTGGCCAGGCGCTCCATCTACCGTCAATACCCACAGAGCAGAAGACTGGGCATGCTGTGGTTGATGATGCACAGATATGTGTTGAGGCTTCGTCCTCTCCAGTGTACTTATCTAAGAACACATTCGCGTTCAACTGATCAAAAATATTTCGATGACGATTCATCAACTCAGCTGCTGTTGAACGAAAGTCACACCTTTTACCACAGAACATATATCAACAAATAACAATTGCTGCAAGACGTATTACTTAAGCATCTGAATTGATATACTTCGAGTAAAGCACTCTGAAACCGATTTCATGCTATTTTAAAGAGGGTTATTACTTCTCGTTGATACAGAAAGCAAATTCTTCTACACAGTTAAATTCCATTCTATTATGTAAAATATTTCTCGACTTAAACAATGGCTTTATAATGTGAACTTAAAAGTGTAGTTCTTCGTAGGTGAATTAGGGTTTAATAATAGAAGAATTATGAAGATGTAACTTACAGTCAATAATTCTTAAATTCTGTGCGTTGTACGGTATTTCATGCGGAAAGGCAGAAAATGTAGCCATGAAATACTTTGCTTACTTGCACTAAAATTCGAATGCTACGTTCATGTACATCGTTGTCATACATAAATACGCACGCATCAAACCACTCACAGACACACACATATACCACCACCACCACCACCATCACAACAGCATGTGTATATTGATATGCATAGATAGAGAGATATAAGCATGTATATATGCAAACATACAGGTATATATATACACATATGCATATTATCCACCCGGATAATATATCCCTCAAAACACTGTCTCTCTCTCACACACACACATATGTGTGTGTGTGTGTGTGTGTGTGTGGTATGTCTGTGTGTATGTATGCATGTATGTATATATATGTGTGTTTGTGTGTATGAATACACACATATATGTACGCACGTATATATATATACTAGCAGTATCGCCCGGCGTTGCTCGGGTTTGTAAGGGAAATAACTATATAAGCATTTTTAGAGTTATAGCCAAAAAATAGCAAAAAATGCATTAAAAATGGAAAAAATATGATGGTAAATTTTTTTTTAAATCGTTGACTCATCGTAGACATTTTTAGAGAGTTACTTCCCTTATATAATAGCGAAAAAATGCATTAAAATGGAAAAAAAACGATGGTAATTTTTTTTTTAAATCGTAGACTCATGTAGACGCTTTCTTAGCCATTTCTGTTTTGGTGTCTTCAAGCCATGAAGTCGTTGTTCTAAAAGAACGCTGGTCTCCTTGACAACGCATTACGACGTTGATTTCCGTACACTCCCTTCCCCACAGGTGCAGGTGTGAGTATGGACGCCAACTCCGCCGCCATCGACACACGAAAAATTATGCATTAAAATGGAATAAAAAATGATGTGAAATTATTTTTAAAATCGTAGACTCATTGTAGACGCGCGCTAATACTCAGACGGGCTCGATATGAATCACGACTATAAGCTACCCGAATTTGGTTAAACTGCACCGCAAAATGTGGGAGTAGTTAGGAATCTAAATCGAAGGGGACAGACACTCACACAACTACAGTTTTATATATATAGACATACATAGCGCATTAGTGGTGAGATGTGACAGCAAAGAAAAGCATACATTCACTCTCTGCATGCAATTAGACTCGGAAAGTTCGTGAGGAACCCATTGACCCAATTTGCTGACTTTTCCGATAGCACACAGGTCTCAATGAATGGTTGAATGACCAAATCCAAGCTTCTCTGCTAGTTCCTCAACAGTTACGATGAGATTTTGTTCCACCAGGGTTTTCAGGATGTTCTTGTCGAGTTCTACAGATCTTTCAGGATGAGACTCGTCTTCTAGGCTGTAGTTTATGGCTCGGAATTTCTGGAACCACCATTGACACTGCCTTACGCTTATTGTCCAATCCCCATATACTGCATTAATATTTCTTGTACTTTCCGTTGCGTTGTTGTCTTTATTGAACTCATAAAGCAAAATATGCCAAATATGCTCTTTGTTACTTCCAATATAGCTTTGAAAAAAATAGCTGTTAAAATCGAAATGCACTCTTCAAAACTTGCACTATGAATAAGGACAAGATAAAATTACTACCTGCTTTTATAGCAATTTAATATAAGTAGTTTATCCCATTCCCCTCTGACTTTTAGTTCAAGCTGTTGAAAAAACCGCATTATTATATATATATACATACATACGTACATACATATACACACACACTCTCTCTCTCACACACATGCACACATTTATATTCTGTTATTCTTTTATATGTTTCAGCCTTGAGGTTGTGGCCATGCTGGATCATGTGTGTGTGTGTGTGTGTGTGTGTCTATCTGTCTGTCTGTCTGTATGTATATATGTATATGTATGTGTGTGAACAATAATATTTTCAACAGATGTGTTGCAAATGTATCTGATTGTTCTCAAGCTTCAATACTGTGTGTGTGTATGTGTGTGTGTGTGTATGTATGTATGTATATGTATGTATGTATGTATGTGTGTATGTATGTGTGTGTGTATGTATGTATGTGTGTGTGTGTGTGTGTGTATGTATGTATGTATGTATGTATGTATGTATGTATGTATGTATGAGTGTATGTTTACTTTATTACTAACACAAGCCAGTACGGTTATTTAATGTAAAGTCTTCCTCAAATCACTATCTCTGGCTATTTACTCTCTTCCAAGAACATTTTCACTCACACTTATGTGTTAGCTTCCCATACATTTTACTCATGTATCTATCAGCGTGATAGAGAGAAACAAATATTACATCTAGTTTCACTTTATTCGTTGCCCACTGTGTGTGTGCGTTTGCGTGTGGTGTAAACCAGACTAAGAAAAGCATTTGACACACACACCAGAATGTGAGTTTTCTGTAAATTTTGCTTAATTGGAGTTAAAATTTTAAAAACTAGACCTGGCATGACGCGATGCATTGTACTCTTAAAAATGGTAGGTAAATTGTATTGAAGAAATCCTATATTGTAGATTTGTATAACTCCCAAAGGGAGGCAGATAAAATCTGCCTTTTATAATAAGAGATATATATGCGTATATGCGTATGTGAGTAGATATGCATATCAATATTTACATATACGCATATAAATATATAAACATATATTACGCATATATATATATATATATATAATATATATATATATATATATACATATATATATATACATATATATATATACTCATATACTCTTTTACTTGTTTCAGTCATTTGAATGCCGCCATGCTGGAGCACCGCCTTTAGTCGAACAAATCAATCCAAGGACTTATTCTTTGTAAGCCTAGTACATATTCTATCCATCGCTTTTGCCAAACCGCTAAGTTACGGAGACGTGAACACACCAACGTCGGTTGTCAGCGATGCTGAGGGGACAAGCATAGACGCACAAATTGACACACACAAACACACAAGTACACACTCAAACACACACACACATATATATATATACACAACAGGGTTCTTTTAGTTTCCGCCTACCAAATCCACTCACAAGGCTCTTTAGTCGGCCCGAGACTATAGTAGAATACGCTTTTTCAAAGTGCTACGCAGCAGGACTGAACCCGGAACCATGTGGTTGGTAAGCAAGCTACTTACCACATAGCCACAAATAAATAAATAAATAAATATATATATATGTGTGTGTGTGTGTGTGAGCTTGCGAGCGTGTGTAAACGTATATATGTGCATGCATATGTGTATATATGTATATGTGTAATATATTTATAAACGCACATGCACTCACATGTATACACATGCATACATATACACACACACACACACACACAAATATAAACCTACACGTGCACTTACTTATGTGCTGTATACAATACTCTTAGTGTTAGTGTATGTATGCGTGCGTGTGTGTGCTTATGTGTATGTGAATATAAAAACAGGCTTTAAATATAAGTATCATGTTCTAAATATGACAAATTTGCTGCTAACTTAGTTTCTCATATTTCATAGAAGAACTTTCAATACTGAAGTAGAAAGCTTTTCTTCTTTTTTCTGCTGTTTCCTCTATTTTCTTCTCCATTAAAATAAAATTGCTTTACGCTTTGCAATCAATACCCTATTTCAGTGTTAATCGATATTTCAAATTGTCCTAAACTGATATGTGCGTATATTTATTACATAGTCAAATCCAACACCTACTTTATGTAAAAGCCTGCTCCTCAGTATAAACGTTTTTCGTTACTGAAATCTAATGGCTTTTGCATCTTCTACGAAGAAACGTTAAACGAAATCAACTTTAAGAAATTGTTTCAGGGTCGTCGAACTAGCGCTCTTGATAACTTTGATTATATGTTATCCTGTATAAAATATATTTATTCTTAAGAAATACACACACACACACGCACACACACACACGCACACACACACATACACACACACACACACACATACACACACACACACACACACTCAGGCACACATGCACTTGCTCAAATAGAGAAGCACTGGAGTTTGTCTCTTTCGTTCAGAGCGTGCGGCACCCATGCATTAAATTTATATATTTTGTCAAAAGGTGACGGGTGATGGTATCCGATCTCCAGGGTCAATTCCCTAATGGTGCGGATCCCCGTAGATGAGTCTAGAAGATAAAACCTTATTGAAATCAACAAGTCAGTCAGGATGTGGATGATCTGGGAAGGTCATCGCATTGACGGTCTCGATAACATTTTTATGTTATCATGTATATTATATATCTAACCTCAGGATATCACACACTCACACACACATATTAACATACACACACAGATACGAACGCACACATCACGTACATATATGTAATGTATCTCAGTTCAATGGGCATTTAACGTTTGGTTCAACCGCTTATTGAGTTAGCTTGTATGTGACAGCTTTTTACAGACGTAATTCTCATGAAAATTCAGAGTAAGAAGACTAGGCTCTAGATCCCGTGGACCTCGATGTCTCCATCACATGCATATGTGCGTGTGTGTGTCTGTGTGTGTGTGTGTGTGTTCAGTGTGTTGCTACATGTGTATATACGCGGCATCAGGCAACTATTGCGAGGGAAGTTGATCATGCTCGTTGCGCTCTTCACTCTTTGCTATTACTTTGAACTTCTTCGCTCTTCCTTTTCTCCCCACTTTATTATAATGTTGTCAGTAACGGAGGGAAGAGGAGAGAAATCACAGTATTCAATTTATTTTTGAGGCGGTGCGTTTTTTTTTTCACTAACTTTTCCAAGATGCATTCCGCCACCTTGTTTATTTGTATCGGAATAAAATGCCCGCTGAATTTATTTGGGCTTAACAAACACAGGAACCCACTGCCAGGTCCCTAGAGTGTCTCTTGACAAAATGGAACAATGTTTAAACGAAAAGCGGCAAAAATCGTATGGAAAATAAAGTTTTAAACGAGACTTACTTCGGGCGTTCGAAAATACGTCTGTCGTGTGTTCAGCAGAAATACTACTACTACTACTAACTACTACTACTACTACTACTACTACTACTACTACTACTACTACTACTACTAATAATAATAATAATAATAATAATAATAATAATAATAATAACAACAATAATTTCTACTATAGGCACAAGGCGTGAAATTTGAGGGGAGGGGACTAGTCGACTACATCGAAACCAGTGTTTCACTGGTACTCAATTTCTCGACCCCGAAAGGATGAAAGGCAAAGTCGATCTCGGCGGAATTTGAAGTCAGAACGTAAGGACAGACAAAGTGCCACAAAGCGTTTTGCCCGACGTGCTAACGGTTGATGTGAGTTCTACTGGTCACATGGTCGCAATCATATTTGATGTCGACACTGTGTATTAAATAAAAGGTGTTGCAAGTTATATGGTGTTGTATAAAGAAATAGGATATACCGAGGATAGTGAAAAACATATATATATATATTAGAGTATATTAATTTGGGTTTTATAATTTGTACATAAAATACATAATGGTAAACTAACTACAAAGAAATACGATGCTACTGCCTGGGTATAATAATAATAATAATAATAATAATAATAATAATAATAATAATAATAATAATAATAATAATAATAATAATAATAATAATAATAATAATAATAATAATGAAATTATTGTATACAGTGCTGAGGTGCACCACAACTTGTCAGAAAGTGCATATAAATTACATGCAGTAATGTAGAAATGTCTGGAAAGCGAACAATGTATGAGTCAGATACATGCTTGTGTGTGTATGGAGGGGAGAAAATCAAGTGTAGTGTTGGCGAATCTCAGGAAGCATGGAAGTTTTGAAGGATGCAGTGCTCCGACAACTAACAACTGATGCCGAACATCAATTTTGATCACCTTCAACAAGCTTAGTTTGTCTTTTGTTCATAAACATTTTCTAAAACGAACTTACCCGAATATATTCCGAGGAACGCTTGAGATGCATTTTCTAATAACCAAAGTCAATAATGTTTTGTGTTTGTTAAATTTTTCTCCTATCTTCTTTTGAAATATCGCACTTTTTCTCTGTTTCTCCCTGAATCATGCAGCCGTTCCACCAGTTGATGAATACGAATTTGAACGACTGGGATTTCCAGCTATTTATTTGCCTCAACCAATGGAGTGGTTTTTTTGTCGCCCCAACACTTAAGATAAAACCTTATTGAAATCAACAAGTCAGTCAGGATGTGGATGATCTGTGAGGTCATCGCATTGACGGTCTCGATAACATTTTTATGTTATCATGTATATTATATAACTAACCTCAGGATATCACACACTCACACACACATATTCACATACACACACAGATACGAACGCACACATCACGTACATATATGTAATGTATTTATCTATCAGGCGAAGCATTGTGTTTTTTAACTAGTCACTTCAATTCGCGAAACGACAGTTCACTTCGCTTAAGGAATGAGTTCCAGCAACTGCGATAAACGTTATCCTGTTCATGGAGGGGGTGGAGTGATGTAATCCCAATCCTTTATACGCGATGGAGACCGGATTAGGCACCGGCCTTAAGAGTTCTTCGGTTCAAATTCTCCCTTTTCAACATTATTCCAACTACTAATCCGCTTTCTGACTTCGATTTTGGTTGAGAACTGCGAGAAGTATCCCGAGTTAGCAAGGTTTTAGCTCTACCGCTCTTAGTGCTAGTGGAAATTTCTTTTTAGATTTTGCCTTCGCCCTGTCTAGTTTTAGAGTTATGACCTGTTGTGCTGCACAAACAGTGGCAGAAGCAGGCATAGTACTCCCTACAGGTCCCATTTGTAAACGTTGCCTTTTCTGTCTGATGCTTTCCTTTAAATTTTACTTTGTACTTCCGGTTAAAGGCGCTGAGGTGGCCCTTAACATGTGTTCAGTCACTCAGATTTCTATGTCATAGCAAAGATATGGTTCACCATCTCCCAAACTCCTAAATTTTATGCAACATCGGGATAGCCCTGTATTCATAAGGACCTACAAGTTCATGCAGCATTCACTCGACCACATGTTGCGAGTCGAGTCACTCTCAGCACCCAATATATGCCTTTAATTCTTCACAGAGGTAAAGTAAAGCCAAGAGTGACTATTCATAATAATATTATTAGTCATAATTCCAGCGTTTATTAGCGCCAACGATCTTGTCAGCAGGTTCGCCCGTGGCTTATCAGTTTTGTCTATCTCTTCGCATTATTCTAGGTCTTAAAGGCTCGTCACACGCTTCTGCTTTTCCAACCGGGTCGATGAAGTACACATCCTCTACACATCGGCTCGAACTGCCTCCGTTTGTTCTGTCGAGGACATATGGAATCCTAATTCTTTGTTTGAACAACAGATGTAAGTCACTCTCCTCCTGTCTTTTCGTAAGTAAATTTTGGGGTCAAAGAGCTTCAGTCTTTCTCGACATAAATCTTTCCTTTCAATCAACTCAAATCGACGCGCTCCTTACGACCAACAAGGAATTGCAAAAGAACAAATATTTGAAATGTTGTTGGGGAAGAAGGTTTCGTCGTATTCCGTACTAGTTGTAATGTCTTTTTTCATTAACACTTATGTTTTCAACTATATTTCTTGTTTGTGTTTACGATTTAGCAGCTGTAAGTGCTTATTTATGCTTCAAGCTATGTCTGTTTAATTTTTCTACTCTTTAATTTTGTCTGCTTTCACAATTATAAATAAGTTGCAGGAGTTGTTTGTTTGTGATTTCGAGGTTGCTGCTATCACTACTCCGGTGGGGCACCTCTTTTTGTCACTTTTTGGGCTGTTTTAAAGAACGGGTAACAGTACAAATATATGCTGCACAAACAATATATAAGCCGTCTAAAATTATTTTTGTCCAGTACTCCAGGAAAGAATAACCTTCTAAATGGAATTCGGTAAATACAAGCGTCGCCATGATAACATAGCAAAAATCGTTCAATGGGAGTTGTGCGGAAAATACAGTCTTGAAAGAGTAAGCCAATTGTATGAGCACAAATCAAAAAAGGCTGTAGAAAATGACGATGCGAATATTTTAAAGGAATTTATGGTACAATGTGACTATTGAAGATGAACAACACAAACCTGATTTTATGATGATTAACTAAGTCAACAAACAGTGCTTGATTCTAAATCTGGGTTGACCAGATGATTAAACTTTGGGACAAAGAATTGAAGATTGAGATATATGAACTGACAGCTTGGTAGATAACGGAAAAGGTTGGTGTTGCCAGTGGCTGTTGTCAGTTGCCAGTTGGTGTTGGTGTTGGTGTTATCGGGGCGCTCAGTACTTTGAGTGCCAGAAGTGAAAAGAATGTTTTAAAAATCGAAGACAACATCAGAGTGAGGCGCTTACAGAATACATCATTTCTTGGAACTGCAAGAATACTTAGAAAAGTGATTGACAATTGAAGGTATCACCTCAGTCCCCTGATTATTGACAACTGGCACCGGTATTACACCACTAGCAACAATTGCTGTGAGTGAAGCGTATTAATAATAACAATAATGATGATAATAATAATAATAATAATAAATAATAATAATAATAATAATAATAATAATAATAATAATGATAATGATATTAATAATAATAATAATAATAATAATAATAATAATAATAATAATAATAATAATAATAATAATGATAATAATAATGTTTTCAATCTTTTCCATAAGGACAGGGGTTTTGAGAGAGGGGATGAATCTATTACAACGACCTCAGTGTTCAACTGGTACTTATTTTACAGACCTTGAAACGATGAAAGGGAAGTTGACCTCGGCCGAATTTGAACTCCGAACAGAACGAAGAGCAAAATACCCCAATAATAATAACAATAATAACAACAACAACAACAACAACAATAATAATAATAAATAATAATAATAATAATAATAATAATAATAATAATTAATGATAATGATAATGATAATGATAATAATAAAATAATAATAATAAATAATAATATAATAATAATAATAATAATAATAATAATAATAATAATAATAATAATAATAATAATAATAATAATAATAATAATGATACTCAACCTGAAGAAAATTCTGGCTACTCAACCTGAAGAAAATTCTAACTGGGCCCCACCTGCAAGGTCATGTGCTGTTTATCTTGATATGAGATCACCATGTCGCGCACATATGGTTGTGATGCATGTGCCTGGTGTACTCTTATCAGACGGGTAGTCATGATGGGTATATTGGGCTTCGTATATTTTACCCCAGTGTCACTTTGATGGCATGCACTGCTCTCTCACTCAATAATAATAATAATATGTCCTGTGCTGATGATGAAACAATAGACCATCTCGTCTTGGGACCTCCTGTGCTGGCACTACATGAATACAAACGAATACAAAAATCACCACGGTACGGTAGGACAGTATTTCCATTGGAAAATATGTAAACACTACAACATCAGCTCTCCTGCTTACTGATATGAACATCATACTAAGCCAGTGGCTGGAGGTAAAAATGTCACTATCCTCTGGAATTATGCAGTCAAAACCGACAGAACGATTCAGACTAATCGACCAGACATACTTATTAAAGACGAGGAAGAGAGGGCTTGTAGACTGATAGAAGAAGGAAACCTCGTATTATGATGGATATATATATACATACATACATACATATATATATATATATATATATAATATATATATATATATATATATTATATATATATATATACATATATACATACATATATGTATACATATATATATATAATATATATATATATATATATATATAATATATATATATATATATATTATATATATATATATATATATATATATATATATATATATATATATATATATATATATATATATATATACCTGGTTCAGTCAGCAGACTGCGGAACTGCGTTGCAGAATTTTAGCTGAATGAAACAACCTCAGTAGATTAATTTTTTTAAAGTTGTTACGTATACTAGCTCCCCCTTTTATCGGACCGCTAAGTTGTCAAGTGCTGGTGTGGGACAAACACAAACACGAACAAAAAGCTACACACATACTCCGCTATATATATACATACATACATATATATATATTTACATACATACAGTTGCGGCCAAAATGTTCAGAACGGCATTGTTTTCGTCAGAAAAGTAAGTATAAGTTTTTATCAAAGTAGTTTTATATTCTATAATTTTCACAGACAATAAATATAATATTAAATGTTATTGTCTGAGATTTTGGTGTAATTTGAGAGGATAATACAAAAGTTATCGATGATTTAGTGATTTACTGCTAAAAACATGGCGGCCAAAATGATCAGAACGGTCGAAAAAATAACAAAATAATCAAAAATGACAGAGAATACTGGACTTATTTAATATTTAGTGTGAAGCCCTTTAGCTTCAATCACACTCTGACATCTTCGACTGCATGAGGAAATTAAATTTTCAATTTCTTGCTGAGTGATCTTATTCCATTCTTCCTGAAGGGCATTCCATAATTGCTCAGTTGTTTTAGGATTTCTGGCTTTCGAACGTTCTCCTAGAATATCCCATACATTTTCAATAGGATTGAGATCTGGGCTTTGAGCAGGCCAATCCATAACAATAACCTTTTCAGCCTTGAGGAAGTTCATGACCACCTTAGCCTTGTGACATGGGGCATTGTCCTGCATGTATATGGGTGGTCGCTTAGTTGAATTTCTCAGCACAGGCAAGACATGATCTTTTACAAGTTGTTTATAAACTCCTGCATTTAACTTTCCATGTAATCGCACCAAAGGGCCCACACCATCTCCAGATATCATCCCCCAAACCATGACACTTCCTCCACCGAATTTAACACTAGTCTCAAGGCATCTAGGCGACAATTTTTCACCTTCTTTTCTACGAACGTACCTTTTCCCATCTGAGTCAAGTAACAGAAACTTAGATTCATCACTGAAATGCACCGTTTGCCATTTTTCTTGCGACCATAACACATGTTCGGTTGCAAAGGGAAGACGACACTTTTTATTCTTGGAGCTGATCAGTGGCTTCACTGCAGGTGCTCTTGCTTGTAGGTCATGTTCAACTAAACGACGAGACACAGTTTTACGAGATAAAGTTTTCTTCAATACAATGCTCATTTTCCGAGAAACAGCAGCAGCAGTTTTAAATCTGTCCTTTTTAACCAACTTTACCATAGCACGATCTTCTCTCTTGGTCGTTTTTCTAGGCCTACCTGTAAACTCTCTTGCTTCACACGAACCACAGTCATCGTAGACCTTAAGAATACCGTGTACAACACTTTTTGACTTGTTAACAATCTTTGCAATAGATCCAATTATCCTTCCTTCGAAGCTTAATAATCTGCTGACGAATTGGTAGCGGAGTAAGTGGCATTATATTAACAAAGTACACTGCAAATATTCTTAGTAATGTTTAGTAAACGAACTGTCACGTAAACAAATTCAAAACATTAGAGTTCGCCGGTTAAATATACTAAAACATGGAGTAAAAGCAACCGTTCTGATCATTTTGGCCGCCATGGGTTTTGCAGTAAATCACTAAATTATCCATAACATGTGTATTATCTTCTCAAATTACACCAAAATCTCAGGCAATAACAAATAATATTGTATTTATTGTCAGTGAAAATTATAGAATATAAAACAACTTTGATAAAAAATGATATCTACTTTTCTGACGAAAACAATCCCGTTCTGAACATTTTGGCCGCCACTGTACATACATATATTCATACATGCATACGACAGGCTTCTTTCATCTACCGTGTA
>NC_043007.1:68587973-68592973 GCF_006345805.1 Octopus sinensis | reverse complement strand
TTCCACCCAAAAAGGGACACAGACAGACTGTGTGTACTAAGAAAAAGAGGGGGAAGAGGACTGATTGGATACGAACACAGTATTAGAGCACAAGGACACAACATATTATGGTATGTAAAACATGCCACAGACTCGCTATTATTGGAAGTAAGAAGGTAAGGATTGTGTAGGATGGAAGATTGCAAATATAAAGTACTTTACGAGGACTTGAGAATGAATGAAACTGAAAATAGTTGGATGAAGAAGAGAATGCATGGACAATTTCATAGGGATGTTGAAAATAAGATAGACAGAGAAAAAAGATGTTAATGGATGACTAAAAGTGATTTAAAACCGGAAACGGAGGTTCTAATCTGTGCTGCCCAAGAGCAAGCATTACGAACCAATTACATCAAATATAGAATAGGCAAACACATCAGACAGTGATAAATGCAGAAGTTGTGGACAGATTGGAGGAACAGAGGGAGAGAGGGAGCATGGGGATTGAAGAATTAAGGAAGGAACT
Organism: Octopus sinensis; assembly: GCF_006345805.1. Classification (NCBI taxonomy): domain Eukaryota; kingdom Metazoa; phylum Mollusca; class Cephalopoda; order Octopoda; family Octopodidae; genus Octopus; species Octopus sinensis. The sequence continues at coordinate 68,592,468 of NC_043007.1, read as the reverse complement.
AGAGAGAGTGTATGAGAGAGAGAGAGTGAAAGAGAGAGGGAGGCAGAGGGAAATGTACAAGGGAGATAACAAAGGAAAGTAGAGAGATTAAAGAAAAGGAGTGCCAACACGCCAGCTTAACTTAACTTGTCTTTTTAGTCGTAGGACACCTGCTGTTATTCTTGTTTGTATTTGTAATCGTGTAACATTTTCCCCGTTTTCTCGTTTTTTTTGTCCGAGTTGTCGCACATAATCTATCGCTTTCTTTTAAAAATTTAATGCCCTTAGCTTAGATTTTTGTCACCCATCAATTTTGAACAGTCACAAGTGTAACAGGCCGAAACTGTAATGATGATTGGAAGCATAACTGATGAATAGAAAGCGACGAATGTTCCTTTCTGGTTTTTCCTGTTCCTCTTTGTATCGTCCATATGACCGTATGTTTTCATTGTTGTCCGTTACGTACTTGTTCCGCTTTTGGGATTTATATATATAATCTTTTACTGGTTTCAAGCCAGGGCTGAGATCATGCTTGTGGACTACCTGTGCCTAAATATTTATTATACATACATACATACATACATACACACACACACATATATATATATATATATATATATATATATATATATATATTATATATATATAGATATATAGATATTTATATATATATATATGTGTGTGTGTGTGTGTGTGTATGTAAGTATGTATGTGCATGTATGCACACGTACATACATACATAAAAAAAATAAATAAATGCCAATCGAAATGTTGTGAATGAGCTGAACGTTTTCAGCGTCGGAGAAGATATCCAGTGCTTCTTTGCGTGGGAAGTTTTGATTTCCCGTTCGAAATAGATGTCATTAACTGGGGCTAATCTGCAGTCAGTGGAACATGTAATTGGGCGGGATGAGTAGTTCCGTCTTCTGTCTGTAGAAATAGATCAGGATATTAATGCTGAATTTTCATTTATCAGTGATTGGGAAGTGGCTGAAAGATGATGAAGATAACATTACTGCTTGTGAAGCAGAGCAGTTATGCGGCGAAAAATATATGGCGGTGGATCCCCGTCTTTTTTCACGATGAAGATTGAGTTGATCACGCAGCCGAATTACCTGCTCCTGAATTTATATGTACGTGGCTGAGTATTCCACAAACACATGCGCCCCTAACGTAATTTGTCAAGCAAGGCCAAAGTGACAGTGTGTGGAAATCCTACACTTTTTTAATTGCCAGTATAATTCACTCGATGATCTTAAGTACAGTTTCCATTCACCCAGTTTTATTCTCACGATTTGGGTCGAATGAAAGGCCAAACTACACCTGTTATGACAATGCTTCAAATTTTGGCACAAGGCCATTAGTTTCTGGGGAAAGGGTAAGTCGATTACATAGACCCCCAGTGCTCAACTGATACTTATCTTACCGACCTAGAAACGATGAAAGGCAAAGTCGACCTCGGCTTGAACCCAGAACGTAAAGAACGGCGAAATGCAGCTCAGCATTTTGCCCTGCGTGTTAACGATTCTACCAGCTCGCTGCCTTACGACAATACTAATAATGTAAGCATACAAATGCAGGTGTAAAAATAACTCATCGCATATTCCAAATGAATATCAGCAGTTCGATAAAATTAACATTCAGTCTTGATATAGAAGCTGATACTTATTTTATCGACTACCTGCGATATGTAGAAACGGAAAGTACATTTCCTTAATGCTTTAATGAATTTAAGCACAGACGCAAATATATCTTTGGAGCTCTAGTGTATCTACTTTTCTTTGATTTCATATGTGTAATATTCTGCTGCATATGAATAAAGAGTGTAGAACTTTAAAGGAGCAGAAATACAAAAATAGATATTCTTTAAGTGAGAAATATATTTATTGTGTTATTCATTATATATTGGTAAATGCAGTTATCTCTGATACAGTCAGAGCTGGTAAGATGAAAGTAACTGAGACATTACGTTGACTAGACAAGAAATCAATATTAGAAGGATTCTGAATGTTCTTGATTTAATCTGTTGAGTTTATTATTGATACATCATTTGTTATTGATCAAGGACGGATGAGAAGTGAATAGTTAGAGTCAGAAATTACAGGATCAAAACTAAGGTTTGACACACAGAACACGTATATTAAAGAACGACATTCTGCTAATACTACTCAGGTGAAAGAGAAAAACAGTACAATATAATTCATATGTAAACACAAGAGAGACAATGCCGATCTCTTATGATTCACAGAGCAAATATATGTGAGAAGTTTGCCGGAACGGAGCAATTAGTCAACAACTAATAACCCTGTTTTTGCAGCCTTCGACCGCAAACAGATTGAGGATATATTGTCATTCAGTTGGAATAATGCACGTGTCATGCTCACACATGTAGCAGAAGGGAGTACACACTATAAACCTAGGGGAAAGGGTGGATACTCTAGAGGTGGGAAAAGAGAACGCACATTATAGGGCTGGGAGAAAGAGTACATATTGTATGGTTAGGAGAAGTGTGCACATATTTCAGAGGTGAAGAAGAATGTTCATTTTGTAGAGATGGCAGTAGCAGACCTACAGTAGAACTGACTGAAGAAGATGCGCATTACCGATATGGAAAAGAAAGCACAAATTACACCCGGAAGAAAGAAGGTACATTTTAGGACTGGGAGAAGGAGGAGCACATTACAGAGTTGACAGAAAGGGGTGCACATTGAATACCCAGGCTCTGGCACTTACTCCATGGCAATCAGTGAAGTATAAATGAAAGACTTGATAAAATTATGCAATAAGTATTTTATCGGGATGAGATTCACAAAAGAAAAATTCCTCCCCAGAAAAATCCGAACAATAATAATTTACACATATTGATCGGCGGAAAGCAGTAAATACTTAATGTATTTCGTCTAATACTCTATTATTTCTACATAGTCACAAGCCACATTGCTAATTCCAGAAAGCTGGATAGATATAAACACATTTGATATCTTTGTAAGGATCGAGGCTTCATAACCTTCTTAAAATAGAAAACCAGAAAATAAAGTCCAATCACAGGATTTTCAACTATGTTCGATATATTTACTGGTATGTCATATGCATTAACTCTGGCAGAAGAGTTGTTATTTAAAGCTAATCTTTCTATATTGGTTCTGACAAATAAGACGCCGCATCGTTTGAATTGTCATAAGGCCATTTGTCTCAAATGATTCCACGTATGAAGAAAAGTTACATAGTAATTACATCCTAATCTAGCTTCAGTTTTAGTCGCTAGCATTAGAGAGAGAAGAAAGAAAATGGACAGAGATTTCTGAGGCATACTTATTTATATTACACCTGATGTGAATTGTATATACCCATATATATATATATATATATATATATATATATATATTATATATATATATATTATATAATATATATATATATTATATATATATATATATATATATATATATGTATATAGGTAGATAGATGGATAGATAGATAGATTTATAGATAGATAGATACATATAGATATAGATATATATATATGTATATATACTAGTTATACTTCTATATATTACAACCTGATGTGAATTGTATATACCCATATATATATATATATATATATATATATATGTATGTATGTATATAGGTAGATAGATAGATATAGATATAGATATAGATATATATGTATATATGTATATATGTATGATTCTATGTATATATATTGGTATATGTATATATGTTTGGATGGATGTATTTGTAGTTGCGTGTGTGTACATACACACTTATGCATGTATATATATATATATTAATATATAATATATATAGTATATATATATATATATATACGTATATGTCTATATATATATTTATTTATGTATGTATATATATATATATATAGATTTATGTATATAAATATACAAAAAATATGACTGCATACATACAAACACACACACATATATATAGGCATATGCATATATGTATATATATATATAAATATACGTGTATATATGCAAGTATATTTTGTAAATATACGTATATATGTGTGTGTTCGTGTGTGTGTGTATGTATCTATGTGTCTATGTATATATGTATACATGTATATATATAATTATGAAAGTATATATATATATATATATATATGTACACAAACACAAACACACATACATACACACACGCACACATACATATATATATATATATGCTACAAGCTAATATACCTTTCAAATGCAAGCAAAAAGTGGGTTAGAGAAAATGTCAAAATATTGACTCTAGAATTTATAAAACATATTATTCTTGATTGCTTCTAATGTTCCATTCTTACTTCTTTATTTATAAATCGTGATTTGAATACAATAGAAATTTTACATACTGCCAATGTGAAAGACGAAGTATATATATTTACACATACACACACACACATACACACACGAATGCGTACGTCTATACATTTTTCTCTCGTTCTCCTTCTCTCTCGCAATATTTATATACATTTATGTGTATGTGTTTATGTATGTGTGCATGTCTATGAGTGTAT
>NC_043007.1:68570473-68582973 GCF_006345805.1 Octopus sinensis | reverse complement strand
TAGTGAATGTCTATTAAATAAATTTTTTAAAAAAAGTTTGTTTTAAACCTTGAGATTACATAGGATATGAGCAGTTACCATGAGCACTATCTTTTGACTTTCTGCCATTTTGGGGTTTCCTGGTATCTGAGTTAGGTAGCAATCAGCCTCTTTCGCTATCATTCCCAGGGAACCTATGACAACAGGTATTGTTTTAGTCTTCAGCTTCCACATTTTGCTGATTTCTATTTCAAGATCTTTATATTTGCTCAGTTTTTGGTAGGTCTTGACAGATACGTTTATATCGATTAGGACAGTCATATCAATGAGGAGGCATGTTCTTTGTCTGAAGTCTTTCAATATGATGTCTGGCCTGCTTTCATCAATCTTTCTGTCAGTTTAAATGGTGAAGTTCCAGAGGAGTGAGATGTGGTCATTTTCAAGCACTGGAGAGGTGGATTGTGTTCCCACCATTTTTTTTCATGGGGCAAATCCAGGTTTTTGCAAATTACCCAGTGAATATATTGTGCAGCTCTATCATGCCTGTTGAGGTACTCTGTAGGCACTAGAAGACTGCACTTGAAGACAACATGATCAATGGTTTCATTTTGTTGTAGACATACACGACATGTTGGGCTACTGCTGTTCTTTAATATGTTGGCCTGGTAGTTTCTTGTTGGTAGGCATTGATCTTGAGCTGCTATGATAAACCCTTCTGTTTCAGATTTTAAGCCAGAGGCCATTAGCCATTGATGGGTCAGGGCTTTGTCAATATCTGTATTATTCGCTCTCTTTGGGTATTTGCCATAGAGAGGTTTTTCTTGCCATTTATTATTCTGAATATCTAAGGCCGCAGATTTGGCACGGGTTTTCATGCGCTTAGCTTTTTCTGTGCTTGTTTCTTGTATGACTATCTCTAATTCCGAAATTTGTTGTATTCGGAATTCACTTAGATATTCCTTTGCCTGTTTTGTTATTGAGTATGGTGCTTTCTTGTTTTCATGTTTTGAGACAAGTTTTAACATCCAGTCCTCAGGCTTTTTCAGGTAGGTGTCTAGGCCAATTGTAGCAATCTTCATTGTTATTGCCAGTTGTAAAAGACCACGGCCTCCCTCTTTTCTTGGCAGATAAAGTCGTTCTGTATCTGCCTTAGTGTGGCGCATTCTATGCATTGTCAACAGTTTCCTTATTTTTCTGTCAAGCTGACATATTTCAGTAATTGACCAGTTAACGATATTGAAACTGTAAGTCACGACTGGTATGGTTAATGCATTGATCGCTTCGATCCTGTTTCTTGCATTCAGCTCTGTCTTGAGTATTGCTCTCACTCTTCGATAACATTCTCTCCTGATCCTTTCCTTCATCTCTGAAAGCCTTATTCCGTCCCCTTCAATTACCCCTAGGTACTTGTAGCTCTCCGGTGGGTCTAGTTCTTTTATGACATTCTGCTGGTCAATGTTAACGTTAGATGTTTCTGTCATTTTTCCTTTGATAAAGGTAGCTTTTGCACATTTATCGAGGCCAAATTGCATTCTGATGTCGTCACTAAATTGTTTGACTATCGCTAGTAAGCCCTTGAGTTGTTGGATTTTTTTGCAAAAAGCTTTAAATCATCGATGTAAATGAGATGATTTATATTTTTATCAAACATGTTATACCCGTACTGCGCGTCATTGAGCAGTTTTGAGAGCGGTATTAAGGCTAAACAAAAGAGGAATGGTGACAGTGAGTCACCCTGGAAAATGCCACATGAAATTTTTACATCACCAGCATTTAGGGATTCATTGTCACTGTTCAAAGTTAGTTATTATTATTATTATTATTGTTATTATTGTTGTTGTTGCTGTTGTTGTTGTTGTTGTTGTTATTATTATTATTATACCGGCGGCAGTGTTGTTGACTCCAAATCGGCCCCGATCAAATACATCTACAAACGAAGTCAGTTAAGCCTTAACCAACCCATGTTAGTTTTAAGAACTAAAGATTGTGTATTTCGTAATGATATCTTTATTAGCGCATCAATTAAATGGAATTTGGCTGCTATTTCAGGCAGATATATCAACCGCACATGCGTAACTCTATTAATGAAAAGGACAGTAGATTTCCAGGATTTTTGCTGTTTAATAATAATGTCGTAGAGAACAGAGTTATTTTGTAATGATACATAAGAATATAAATCACACACACACACACACACACACACACACACAAACGCACGCAACACACACACTCACACGCGCACACGCGTATATATACATGTATGCATAATGTATGCATATATATATCATATATAATACATATATATGCAGTTCTCTCTCTTTATCTTTTTTCTCATTTACATATACATACATATATGTATATATATATATATATATATATGTGTGTGTGTGTGTGTGTGTGTGTGTGTGTGTGTGTGTGTGTGTGTGTGTGTATGTATGTATGTATATAACAATGCATTAATATAAATTCATTTTCATTGTTTTATATTTCTACTTCATCAATAAATGAGTAGATATGCAATGCATGTTAAGAGTCACACCATTTTGGAGACAACAGATATACAGAGACTGAAAGAGTTGGCGTGAGAGAAGGGCGATTTAGTAATGTCTACAAAGAACAATGGCTCTGTGTAAATTGATACGTTACCATCTCAAAGATCACTGGCAAGTTAAGTAAATATTTAGGATTCCATAAGGGAATATTGAAATGTATGATTGGATAATGCAGCGGAATGCTGCAATTGTTGTCAGTCCTTATTGTCAATAAACGGCCCGAATCGCTTTGGGAATTGGTTAATATAAGGCTTCATTGACAAACAGTGAAATAGTCTACTATCAGAAGTTAATTAATTGAAACGGAGTCTATTATTATATGTTTGTCGCCAACGACAAGAGGAATGGATGCCAGTATGCATGTAAACTTCCTCAGTAGCTTGAGTGTCTGATTCTACAGCAAACTGCTCAAAGAGAACTTCTAAAACGTTGCTTGCGTACAAAATTTCATGTAACTTCGGACATTTTAATTTATCAAAACTGAAAACTAAATGTGTCATTTGAGGAATATTCAGTGCAAGGCTCACAAATATTCATATAATATTCCACCATTTACCATATTACGTCATCTACGTGGTCGCTTGACCTGCTAAGCAACAATAAGAAAGAGAGAAAAAAAAGCAACATAAGATAGAAACTATAATAGAAATAACGATTGCGTCTTTATGATCAATATCCAAATATGTGAAAATTAAGACGACTGGCTACATTTTCCCCTAAAGTATGGCTGCGTGGTTAAAACGTCCGTTTCACAACATCGCGGTTTAGGCTTCATTCAAACATCGAGTAAGAGCCTCGAATATCGTCTCGAGCTGCCCAGTGCCTGATAAGTGAAACTGGTCGACGGAAGCTGAGTGGAATTCGTTATATACATACATATCTATCTAGCTACCTATCTACGTGTGTGTGTCTGTGTGTGTGTGTGTGTGTGTGTGTGTGTGGTGTGTGTGTGCGTGCGTGCGCATGTGCGTGCGTGCGCATGTGCGTGCGTGCATGCGTATGTATGGGTATGTTTATGTGTGTAGGAGGGAGAGAAAGAGAGAGAGAGAGAGAGATGCTGCATTGTTAAGGCGTCGGTGACTAAACAGGTAAATTGCTACTCGCACTCCCGAATTTTTCATGAGGCTGTACTTTTGTATGGCTTTTCGAGTTAGATTTTAGCTATAATTTCTAGCAATTGCAGGTGCTATTTTGCACCCTCCTTTATTAATTTAATCTTTTTAGTTTTAATTGTTACGCCAACCTATATTATAATGTATTTAATATATCTTAATATATAAATATATTATTATAATATCTTATTGTATTTTATACATATATATATATATATATATATATATATATATATTATAATAGTGTATAAAGTATTTACGTACTCATATACGAAAGAGGTGATCATTAGCAGAACACCTTACATGCTAGAAAGGCCAGTTAAAACCTAGACCATGAATAAAAGTAATTTCAAAAGGATAATCCTGAACCAGTTTTTGTGTGTCCTACAAGAAGAGTCGATATTAGATGTGCCGAAACAATTGTTGTGATTAATAATATATTCTCGTATATTCCATCTTCTGTCTTTCATTTGTTATATATATATATATATATATATATATAGAATAAGATAATTTTTAATGGAGACAATACTACATGTATAGTGCAACTGATTTTTGTGCTCGTTTATAAGCTAAGGAATTATAAAAAAAAATGTAGAAGATAAAAATTCCAGTTGTCAGTACTTTACATCCGAAAATTAAATCGTGCTTACAGTGATTTATAAGACTTGGATGGGATATGTGTTTATATTAAAAATTCAAACTATAAAAAGTAATAAAAGATAATTAAAAAATATATTAAAAAGAAGATATAAAGTTTAAATGAAATAAGATATAAGAACATTAAAACCATTATGCGTTGTAGATACATGTATTCGAGGGAAAATAAATAGAGTTCAGTAATACGATATATCATGAAGGTAAAATTTCGTTATAAATAAAAATCAGTTAAAAACCTATGGCCGTTTCAGAAAAGATTAAGGGATGTAGGAACAGTCTGTTTTCAACTCCATCGAATAACATTTCCTTATTCAGGGCTTATTGCTTGTAGTAAGGTTCATTTAAAACTCTACATCTTGAATTCCTATTGGTGGGTGCCCCTCCCCACCATCCAAAATTCACTTTTCCGTGACGAAAAATACTCCTCCACTACTGTTGTACCTAGTCTATAGAATTCATATTTTTTCCGTCAAATGATTTTGAAGACAGCGTAACAAATGACAATCAGATGGGACAATATCTGGCGAATATGGTTGTGTGGGGCATTGTTTACCATTCAAACTACTTCAACCTCTGGAATGTCATCATCGTTGTATGTGGCCGAGCATTATCCTGATGGAAGTAAACCTTTCCTCTTGAAACCAAAGATGGTAATTTTTCTTCTAGCACTGACTTAAACCGCTCAAACTACTCGCAGTAGATCTCCTTTGTTATTGTTTGGTTTAGGTTTAAAAGTTCAAAGTGGACTAAATCTTTCATATCCCACAAAAACAGATAACACCTTACGTGGATGGAAACCTTCTTTAATATGGGCTGCGATATTTCACATTTCCCTACCCACTGTCTTGGCGCTTAACATCTTTATAGAGAATCAACTTTTCGTCAACAGTCACTATTCAATCCAAAAAAGGTACATTCATGGGACGTGACACCAAAGAAAAGCACTCGTTCACTTTCTGTGCGCGACTACACGCGGACAGTTTGTGAAAAACCCGTTGAATCATGGCAGCCACCAGTGTGAAAACAATTTCAATACTGAGAAAATAATTCACGAAAAGATAAGTTGTTTTTGGGGGGCCTGCAATCGCCTACATTATGGATTCTGTTATTATCATTTTAACATTCTTACACTAGATAACAGAGCCAATGATATCTTCACAAATTATTTTCTCGTGAATTATTTGCTCCGTATTGAAATTGTTTTCACATTAGTAGCTGCCATGCTTCGGTGCAAAACGAATCATTTGCAGCACAGATTTCAACATGACGGGTTAGGGCTTTATATCATGATAACGCGTGCTAAGGAAGGTGAGGTTATTATACTAGTCCAGAAAACAGTCCACGTGAGTCCAAATATTTGAATGTATGCCGAGAGATTTCTCAGCCCGTTATTATCAGTGTATTTTGGCGATTTAAATAAAAGTATTGGCTGTTATTTCCAGCAGGTAGACATACTTAGTACGTCCTTTGATTAATTTTTAAATTCATACATACATACATACATATATATATATATATATATATATATATATATATATATATATATATATAATATATATATATATAGATAAGAAAGTTTGTTTGGTAAAGCACGTGGGTGAATATATAAGAAAATAGTAAAGTGTGAAAAAACGACAGAAGGCTTAAATGTTAAAAAATATATATATTTGTGTCAAAATGTCTGGAGAATATTGGAAAAATTTTTTTCCTTTCCTTAAAATGACATAATTTTAAAATTTTTAAAGAAATTACCGGTTTCGCGTGTAGCTTTTCAAATTTCTTGTGACGTTATGTTTATATTGCATGGAGTTATCGTTGTGTTTATTTTCAGGAAATATATATATATATATATATACATATATATATGTATGTATGTATGTATGTATGTATGTATGTATGTATGTATGTATGTATGTATGTATGCATGTATGTATTTATACACATACATACATACAAACATACATACAAACATACATACAAACACACACACACTCACACACACACACTTATCTAGTAGACAATCACACGTCAAATTTACCTATTTTCCTCAAATTAAAAAAAAATCGATGATCAGCTGTAATTGATTTTGACCCCTTATAGTGATCTGATCAAAGGTGTGTATATTACTGAATAAAGACAGAGTCTACATCATAGATTTTTGCAAATATATTCCCTGTCTAGAAGTATTTTTCTATTCGGAATCAGTAGTTATTTATTACTCAGTATATCACACATGCAGCAGATATAAGTCGTTTTAAATTTTAATATTATGTGTTGCATTTATGAAAATGAGATATTGCTACCAGTTTTTTATCATTAATTTCATTTGTAGTCCTTAAAGTAAAGCTTTCAATATGAGCTTTTAGCTGACGGTTAAAACCTAGCTATAATTAATTATTCTATACTGATTTTTCATCTTTCTTTTTGTTGCATTCGTAAAGTGACGAGCTGGCACAATCGTTAGCACACCGGGAAACATGCATAACGGCATTGCGTCCGTCTTTACGTTCCTAAGTTCAAATTCCGCCTAGGTCAAATTTGCCTTTTATCATTTCGTGGTCCATAAAACAAGTGCCAGTTGAATACTCGGGTCGATGTAATCAGCTTACCCTGCCCCCTCAAAATTGCTGGACTTGTGCCAAAATTCGAAATCGATATTCATATTATTAGTGAATTTAAATCAAACTTATGCATAACATAATTTTAAATAGATTCATATATTTACCTGACGCTTTACATTAAATATTGATACAGATGATTGGGGAAAGAAAACTACTTTTCAGCAATGTAATTGTTTGTTCCTTCTCGAATCATGTATGGCTCATAAGGTCCGGTTTCCCGGTTTACTTGGCGTATAGGTTCCCTACCTGGACGGGACACTGGTCCGTCGCAGGTGTGCTGCATGCAGGAGACAAGAGTGAGTTGTGGCGAAAGAGTCAGCAGAAGTTCGCCATTACCCTCTGCCGGAGCCGCATGGAGCTTAGGTATTTCGTTCATAAACTCACACATCGACCAGTCTGAGATTCGAACCTGAGACCCCTCGACCGCGAATCCATTCCTCTAACCACTAGGTCATGTGCCTCCACTCAGCAATGTAATTGAAAATACTAAATTTTCACAAGATTCGAATCTACATCTACTGATTTGTATTGAACATTAAATAAGTTCTTGTATTTCTAGAGAGACATAACAACCAAACAATTCAAATTGTTGAAAACAGTTAGAGAAGTGAATGATGCAAAAAAAAATATTGCATTCATGACAAGAAAATTTCGAAAACATTTTGAATCAGGAAGGAAGTAAATGTACGGGAAATTTTAGTCACCGATTCTGACGTTAGTCGAAATAAGCAAAATCTTACAACACCGAATGCAAGTTACCGGTAAAAAACATTTAAATTTATTTAAATTTCGCTGAAAGCGTCTAGCTTGGTAAGCGAAGATATCCCCCACTTGTTCCTGTATTTCATGTCATCATTTCCCTTACATCATTATATTATATGTAAGTTTCAAGCAAGTAAAATTGAACTTCAATTCTGAAATGATAGGCTACACTGTGTAGTTTAATACATCGCTTTTGATAGCACTTCTTCTGTGCGGCAATTTGCACAAGTGTCCTTTGTTATATCCCCGGGTGGATTAATGGCTCTAGAAACTGAAAGGAAACCCGCCACATATATATATATATATATATATTAGCAGTAATACTCTTCGTTGATCGTGTAATTACTTTTACTGATTCTCGGGAGCCACATTCAAAGTATCATTATTACATATATATATATATATATAATTTACTCCTGTATATGTGTATTTTAATAAGAGAAAAATATGTAATAACTGAAGTGGAAAAACGATCGATTTCATTCTTGAATGTAATGACAGTAATGGTAAATTAAGTTATTGAAGTATTCATGTTGCAGTAAGAGTGAATATTTCTTTACAAACAATGTTTTTTTTTTTTGTTTTATTTCGTCGTGCACAAGCAAAACGATTTGCTTCTGCTCCCACACGTGATGCTCCTACATAAAGACCTCAGGTCAAGTAGAACATCCATTTGAATAGGCCTATGGCGAAGGAGAATAGAAATATTCAGTTTCGAATCCAGGGTGAGACGACCACTAGAGGTTTAGAATTACTCTTCCTGTATGTATGTTATAAGAGAAAAACCTGTCATAATTGAAGTAGAAAAAAGAGGGATTTCATACACGAACTTCTGTTTGTTTATTTTATGACAATAATAAATGAGTTGTATGCGTTATTTTATACATCAATACAGTAATGGCAATTATATAATACAGTTCATTTAAATAGGTAATTTAGTCATTCTTGAATGTAAAGATAGTAATAGCAAATTCAGTTAAGGAAGTATTCATGTTGCATTAAGAGTGAATATTTCTGTATAAACAATGGTTTTTTGTTTTATTTCGGAGTGCATAGGCAAAAAGAGTTGCTTTTGCTCCCACAGTTGATGCTCCTACGTAATGTTGGCCATGTGAAAAGGATGGTTCTCAAAAACATCTAATAATTGAAGAATGAGAATTCAAAGATTCAGTTTCAACGTGAATGGAGGAAGAAAATTAGTTATATCATATAGAAAAATAGCATTACGTAATGCAGGTGACTGTGCGATGGCACTGAAAAGGCCTCGGGTCAAGTAGAACACACATTTATCACGGTTTCTTTTGACATTTGATCAGGCCTATGGTGAAGGAGAATCGAAATATTCAGTTTCAAATCTGAACCAGGATGACACTACCCATAGAGATTTAGATTTACTCCGGTATGTGTGTATTTTAATAGAGAAATCATGTAATAATGGAAGTAGAAAAAGATCCATGTCATACACGTTAAGTTATTGAAGTATTACTGTTACATTAAGAGTGACTATTTCTTTAAAAACAATTTTTCTTTTATTTCGGGGTGCATGGGCAAAAAGATTTGCTTTTGCTCCCATATGTGATGCTCCTACATAAAGCTGGCCATGTGAAAAACATGGTTCATCAAGTTGAAACCCAGCAACTTTTAGTGTTTAGCAATGAGTTTTATTAATGCTCATGACAAAAGAAAGTGGGATAGGAAACTGTAACCGCTAAAATTGGATGGGACATTAGATGATATAACTACTATGCGAGGAATGAAGACGGTGTCAATTTTAGAACAACCAGTGATAATATTTACTTCAATGCAGTTTGTCATAAGTTTCTGCACAATTAGTGTTGTACCAATGCATAAATTTTGTTGAGACAAATTAGGCTATAGCATAATAGCTTCCCCTGAACCATTTACTTTCATTTTGCTGGACAAGCATACAGACATAATCACGTTTTTATATGTATAGATATCTATGTATGTATATATACATACATATATATATATATATATATATATATATATATATATATATTATATATATATATATATATATATATATATATATATATATATAATATATATATATATAATATATATATATATATATATATATATAAATATACACATATATATATATATATATATATATATATATATTATATATATATATGTATGTATGTACGTATGTATGTATGTATGTATGTATGTATGTATGTATGTGTGTAGTAAAATAGATAGGCAGAGTACAATAAACGTGCCAGAAGAGTGACAAGCAACGTCTTGGTGACTCCATCTGTAGGGAAAGTTTGAAAGGAGAGAACTACATGCGAGACAGTAGAGTTTCACATCATCAAGCTTAAAATTCTGTCTTCCACTAATAAGGAACAGAGGACCACGTAAGTTTCATACATGAAGAACAAGTGTAAGAATAAAACAAGAATGACAGTAAAATGTAAAGTCGAAAGTGATGTGATGGAAGATGATGAGGTGAGAGAAGAGTTGGAGGATAACGAAAGGTTTTTTAACTTGCAAAAAACTTTGCAATCTCATTTATTCCACAATTTCTTCCCTGACGAAGATTGAGGTTTGAAGCGTCAGATTTTTACTCTCACATAAAGGTCATTGTGCTCTTTATATCGATTTTACTATGTACACCTTGCTGAGAAAGACCAAAACAAGCTTCTTGGAGTTTGTCTGATCATATATATACGTATATAATAAATAACAATAGGGTAATAAGAAATTATTTCGAGTGGCCTAGCAGAAAAACGAATTAGTCATTAGACTATATATTATTCACATAGAAATACAATAAGAGGCTTCCAAATAGGAAAGCCTTGTGCTAGAAAGAGCAGTGGAAAACTCAAAACCACCAAATAAAGATAAATTTTCGAAAGGAATGAAAATTAAAAACGTTTACCATCTCAATTATTTCCCAGACCATGGTTTCTAACTATTTCCAGCAAAAAATATTTGCTGATGGTAAACGGTTTTAATTTTCATTCCTTTCGAAAATTTATCTTTATTTGGTGGATTTCAGTTTTCTACTGCTCTTTCTAGCACAAGGCTTTTCTATTTGGAAGCCTCTTATTGTATTTCTATGTGGATAATATATAGTCTAATGACTAATTCGTTTTTGTGCTAGGCTATTGGTAATAATAATTTCTTATTACTCTATTGTTATTTATTATGTTTAAATATTCTCTGATAAATTTGTTCGAAATTTTTACCGGCATCCTGTCTGTCGCCGGGTATAATCTGCGTCTGCGCAGTGGTCTGAAAAGTTAGAATATACAAGCAGTTAGTTTTACATGTGGATCCGGCTGTGTATGCATTTGAAATCGAAAGGCAGTCCCACTGATGAAACTGGCCTTAGGCAAATATTTTTTTGCTGGAAATAGTTAGAAACCATGGTCTGGGAAATAATTTCATTCCTTTCGAAAATTTATCCTTATTTGGTGGTTTTGAGTTTTCTACTGCTCTTTCTAGCACAAGGCTTTCCTATTTGGAAGCCTCTTATTGTATTTCTATATAAATATATATATATATATATACACATATACATATATACATATATACATATATATATATTCATACATATATACATACATGCATACATACATACATTCATGCATACATACATACATACATATAATATATATATATATATATATATATATATATATATATATATATACATACACACACATAAATATGTGTGTGTATGTAATTGTGTGTGCACTCGGAAACAGACCTTGTGTTTACGTTCACGTAACGTAGTAGCTATATATGTATATATATATATATACATACATATAGAAAATCAGAAAGAGAGAAAAATGTTGTAGCTTCGCCTTAGGAACTATAACCCATGTCTGATGTAAACCGCGTAGCCTTGCTAACCCAGCGACATCAAAATTTTGGGTGTACAGTTTAGAAGACTTAACCTAACAAGGCTGGAATCAGCATACACATATATACACCCCCAAAGCGCGCGCGCGTACACACACACACACAAACACACACACACACGATCATATTACATCTAAATTGAATAACAGTTTGTAATTCTATTTCAATAACTCTGCAAAAACACACACGAACAATAAAAAATAAACAAACATCTTTAAAGTACATTCATCAAAACAAGCTAATGAATACTCGTAAACACAATGACATTATCTCTATACTGTAAATACCAAAATATCCAGAAAAAAATGGCATGTCACCTTTTAACGAATCATATTAATTTTCACCCTTATATTATTCTCAATCACTAATTTTATTTTATTTGTATATATATATATTTTTTATTTTGGGGTAATAATATGTGTTCTGTCAAAGGATTGTTCTCAGTGATAATAAAGGATCAGTTTACTATTAAGAATCTTCATTTTCAACCATATGGCTCCGGATTCAGTCCTACTGCGTGAAACCTAGGGCAGCTGTCTATTATCTCCGGCCGACCAAAGTCTTGTGAGTCGATTTAGTAGATGGGAACTGGAAGCTCGTCTCATATATATATATACATATATATATATATATATATATATATATATATATATATATATATATATATATATATATATATATATATAGATGTATGCATATTATATATATGTGTGTATATGTATGTATGTATGTATGTATACGTATTTATTCATGTGTGTCTGTGCTTGACAACCGATTTTAGTGTGTTTATGTCCTTGTAACTTGGCAGTCCGGCAGAAGAAAATGATGGAATAAGTACTAGGCTTACAAACCATAGGTCCTGGGGTCAATTTCTTCGATCAAAAGTTGAAGGTAGTGCACCAGCATGGCCA
>NC_043007.1:68540473-68565473 GCF_006345805.1 Octopus sinensis | reverse complement strand
TACGCATGGCCCGGTCTGCGATTCGAACCCGCGATCCCTCGAACGCGAGACCGCTGCTCTAACCACTAGACCATGTGCCTTCACAGTTTTAGATATACAGTTGATTATTTGTTTTGTTCTGCAGAAATAATTGTTTCAATCGTCTTCTATGATTTGAAATGAGAATTCACAGCGATCCAAATTACGAAATTTCAAAGAAATTAAAACAAGAGAATACAAAACAAGTTTGCTGTCGCAAGATATATTATAGGGTAACTCTATTTTCTGAAAAGTTGAAGAGAAGAGATATTTAAAAAGAAACTGCAAGAGAAATTTGAACCAGACAAATATTTATGTCATTTATCATACAGGTATTATTTTCATAAATTATAACAGACTCAACATCTATTTATGGTTTGTTTACATCATTTAGTGTCGTTATTTGCTTATTTCTTTACGTTTTTGTTTCATATGTCTAGTTTATTTATATATATATATATATAAATATATATATATATATATATAATATATATATATATATTTATTTTATTGTACTTAACAAAATAACAAAATATTACTGTGCTAAAGATTTCGGCAGAGACCAACAGGACGCATGTGCTTATTTCAATTAGCGTCTTTGAAATAAATGAAATTCTACCCCCACTCAGTCTATTTAATTACTACTCAAAAGTAAACACACAAAACAAAATAATTACTGCATATGAAATATTAATAATAACAGCAAAGACAAACAAAAACACTAACTGCAAAAACATGTGATTCAAGTCGTTGTTGTCATATTAGTTCAGTTCTAGTTATTCCAATAACAAATAACGAACGAGAAGAATAAAATACAAGCCAGAAATATAGAAATAACGAGAAATAATAATAATAATAATAATAATAATAATAATAATAATAATAATAATAGTAGTAGTAGTAGTAGTAGTAGTAATGATAACAATAATAATAGTAATAATAATAATGATAATAATAATAGTAATAATAGTAATAATAAAAATAATAACAATAATAATAATAATAATAATAATAATAATAATAATAATAATAATAATAATAATAATAGTAGTAGTAGTAGTAGTAGTAGTAGTAATGATAACAATAATAATAGTAATAATAATAATGATAATAATAATAGTAATAATAGTAATAATAAAAATAATAACAATAATAATAATAATAATAATAATAATATAATAATAATAATAATAATAATAATAATAATAATAATAATAATAATGATAATAATAATGATGAGGATGATGATGATGATGATGATGATAATACAACTTTAAATCAGTAGAATTCAACTTGTTTTATAGATATAATTGAATATCAGATAGAATGTCAAGAATTATTAGCAGATACAAATTTGTTATCGTTGCTGTTTCTTTTTTGTTTGGTTGTTTGTTTTTTTCTTCTTTCCTTTCTTTCTCTTTCTTTCTTTGGTTCTTCAGCTTCGGTCACACTCATATCCCCACGCAAACACATGCATTCATAATTTAAGAATTTAATTACATATATGCGTGTGTTTGTGTGTGTATGTATGTGTGTAATTTAAGAATTTAGTTACACACACACATATATATATATATATGTATGTATATTATATGTGCATGTGTGTGTAAGACTTAAATGTATATATATATGCACATTTGAATATAAGTATATTTGCATATATATATATATATGTGTGTGTGTGTGTGTATAAATATATGCACATGAACATATGCATACATGCATATATGCATGAATGTATATGTATATACCCACATATATACATGCATGTACATATATATATAAACTTATATAAGCTTAAGTATAATTATATATTCGTTTGTGTATGTATATATACATATATGTATGTCCATATAATTGTGTATATGTGTGCGTTTATGTGCATGTGTATATATATTTGCGCGAGCATGTGTCTGATAAGAAATAAGCCAGTAAATTTACATATGCACGTCTCGGTGTTTTATTTTAAATGTTATTGTTTCTGGATTTTTGCCACAGGGGAACCATTATAATTACGAGTAACTTCATTTCAAGCCGATATAAATAGAGTTGAAGTTTTGTTTTATTTGATTGAAGCTTACGAGCATAAACATGAAGCAAAGTCTCACACCAGTTAGGAATATAGGAACCTCATCGCCTAAATGAATACCACTGACCAACATTACAAAACAAAAAAAACGAGTACTAAGTACAAATAGCATCAACAGCAATAATGTGTCTAATTTAGGCACATGGATTAGAATTTTGGGTGAAAAGAATGAGTTGATTATATCCATCACAGTTTACGACTGGTACTCTATTTCATCGATTCCTGAACGAGCTCAAGAAGGAACATAAAGAGCTTGGAAATAGATCCAGATGAGATGACCTCGGTGAGGCGTGAATACTTCTGGAACCATTCTGGTTCTCCACTGGGTACCGCGGTCTTTGTTGTCCCTGGAGATGATCGATTCGGCAAGAGTTATGGCTTGTCATTAAAGCATTGACAGTGACAATAGTAGGCGGGTCTGTTGTTTCAGGCTTGACATTTTAACTTGAAACCGCTTCCTTCTTCTTCGAATGGATATATTTGTCATACCGTAGGCTGAAAGGTCAAACATCGCCTCTAAGGATAAACATCATAGAAGAGCAGAATAAAATAAGTGGAGTAAGAGCACACACAAAGACAAAGAGTGTTGTTGAAGAGGTCACAGACGTGTGACGCAAGATTTCCGGACAATGGACATCAGTCAGAATAAGAACAGTAATAAACCTGTGAAGAACAAATAGCATGAAGGTGAAAACAACAGCAGTAATAATTGGAGCTTTGGACATTATATCAAAAACATATGAACAAAAATATAGAATCTAAACCTGGATCCTCAACGCTACACACTATTCACAAAATAGAAACAGCCCACATTCTGCGCAAGGCAATATGAATTCAATAATATAACCCAAACAAATCAATCCAGAAATACAAGACACACTATAAATAACAAATATCCATCAAAATAAACAACTATTAACAGGTTGTTTACCCAACAGAAGAACGGACACAATACACAATACAAGCACTAGTAGAACAAAGGACGGCAATCGGGCCTCGTAACAAAGCAAACTGACGCCGTATAATACCTAGAAGAGTTCGCACACTCGTCCAACAGCAACAACAAAGAACACACAATGCTGCACACACCTAGCAACACGGAGGAGTAGCAGGTGCTGCAATAGAAATTCACTGGAATCTACCAAATGTAATAATAATAATAATAATAATAATAATAATAATAATAATAATAATAATAATAATAATAATCTCTCTAAAAGATCCCGCAGAGCTGAGTACAATAGGACAAGAATAAAATAAAACTAAGTGTGTAGAAAAAAACACATAATGTGGCGGAATTACATCAATTAAACGGGCATATGAAACAATCATTGGCATAATGATAATAATTATAACATTAAAGAATTAAATTATTTGAAAATATTGCCAAAATGAGTGATAAACTCGTTGATGATTCTTAGTATCGCAGACACCATCTCAGAGCACCCTGACACATCGAAATCAAATACCTCCTTCAACCAATAATGAATATTAATTATAGAAAATAGACAAGGTAAAGAGAAGAGAGTAATACACAGAGAAAACATTTGAATGGTGTTGCTCTATACAAAATATGGATAGAAAACAGTAAAAATAATTATATGAAGAGGATACAATTATGACGACGACGACGACGACGATAACGACCATGAGGACAATATGTTGATGATTAGTGTTATTATCAATATTTATGGAAACAATAATTAGAAGAACAATGCCAAATGAAGAAATTGACTGGATGGGAGCATCAATATCGATGGAAAGAAATATATCAAGTGACAGGTTGTTTAAATTTCCGCTAATAGTCCATATTAATTAAAGCAAAACAGGAGTTGTTTAATTCTGTTTAAAGAAAACATAATTGAACGTCATCAATTTGTTGAAAAATAAATAAAGAAGATAGGGAACAATTAGAGGAAAGAAGAAAAGAAGGAATGTTCACAATGAAATACAATTTATTCTTAAAACAAAAACACACTCAGATGGTTATAATTAAAGACACACATTAATAGCCACATGTACATTTGCATGTACAGTCAAGAGCACATACACATACATAGGCAAATACTCTGATGCACAAACGTACGCGCACACATACATACACACAGGAAAGGTATTAAATGCGCATGCGACGGCTCGTGCATTCTTCCTTGAGTGTGAATGCGTGACCGTCTGTATGTACGTTGGTATGCATATACATACATATACACACATATATATACACATTATATGTGTGTGTATGTATATATATATATATATATATATATATGTGTGTGTGTGTGTGTGTGTATGTGTATCACATTACATATGCAAGAAAGAAATGCAGCAAAATCATAATTAGAGACACACATCAGCACCTGCATCTCCATACAGACATAGGGAGACATACTACACATACACACACACATCACACACGCAAGCACACACACACACATCACACACGCGAGCATACACACACACAGAACCAGACAGACAGTCAGGTAGATACATAGATAGATAATCAATAAAACATATATAAGAAAAGAAGTGCACTCTAAAGAATAGAGTGGCATGTATTTAAACAAAAAGTTAAATTTTTGTCATAGATTTTCCAACAGTTTCGTATCTACAAAAGCCACAGCGTGGTAGACAGCGCGTCAGACCCTCTACAAAGACAAAATTTAATTTTCTACGCACGGACGGGAGGAAACACTAGATCTAACGGCTAACGTATAAAACATTAATGAAGACGGTTTATCTGCCCTGGACTGCAAGATAAAAAACCTTCACTGATTCGTAATAGTCTAACCAGCAAACAGGGAGATCTAATTTTCCAGTAAGTAGCCTTTGAAATGGACACATTCAGAGAAAATTTCCAAACGACTATTTAACGCGCCAGGTTTAGCATACTCCTTAAGAACTTTGGTTCTCTCCGCGATACAGATTTTGCAACGGCCACTCCCATTAATATATGGGCCTGGATATTCTATTATTTTCCACCAGATGTTACATGGGTTTCTCTTTATCTCTGAAGTACCACGCATGGCGGGCTAGGGACATAACAAAACGTCTTTCTAGAACTCTGAAGGATGATTGGTGGTTGCGGAAGCGTCGTTTGAACGATGCAGTGGCTCATCCGATATATTTACAAACTTGGGAGGCGTCTATATTCGCACTCTTGGTTTATCTCTGGTAGGCTCCGGGCCTGAGAATGCTGTTAGTAACACCGTTGCTAAGGTTTTCATTATCATGCAATGATCCGGCGGTACTATCGCCGTGGTTATCGTTTCTGGTCATATGGTTGGCGATGATGCTGCCGGCGTTAGTGTGGGTGTGGCTGGTGGCAACATATCGTGCGGGGCCGGTCAATCCATCGGTTTCGATGATAAATGTTTGGTCATCGTGTATGGTGGTGGTACTGGCGTCACCGGTTACCTCCTCCGTGTCGGTGGTTTCGGATTGGTTATCATCTTTAGCTGTGGCGATTGTATTGGTGGTAACACATGGTGCGGGGTCGGTCACTCTATCGGTGTCGATGATAATGTTTTGCTCATTATCTATGGCGGCGGTAATGGGTTTGCCGTTTCTCTCCTCTGTATCACTGGTCTCAGACTTGTCATCATCTCTGGCTATGGCAACTGTACTTGCGTAGGATCTGGGTAATCTGATATTATGCTAGTTGTAAAAGTTTTCTTAAATGAGACATGACATTATCATTGAAAAGGTTCACTGCTCTATTTGCTACCACTATACCAGGGTGAAACTTTTCCACAAAACTTTGCACCTCACCCTATTCAGCACAAATTCGTTTGATTAAAGAATTTGGGGCATCCTCCTTCCCTTCTTCCTTCTCAGAAGACATTTTCTTAGCCAAATTTTTTTGCTGCTCATTCTAAAGGTGTAGAAGCTCTTCGGTGATAAGCTCAGTCCGATGGTCTTCCACCAGCTCTTCAATAGTTTTCCCATGGAGACAGTATCATCAACAATAGCAATTTCCTCGACAGCAGCGGTACTTGTAACTGTCTCAACCCCCTCAAAGTCTCGTCCTGGTACAGTCTGGCCAAAGTTTGCTCCATGCTGAATTCATGGTTCTGTAATTCACTTATCACTTATCAATAAGATTAACACAATTCAGGATATTGAAATGATTTTTCCAAAACTCTCTGAGAATTAACTGCGTCATTAGTGACTTGAAAACACTTTCGAAACAGAGCTTTTGCGTAAAGTTTCTTAAAGTTTGCACTGATCTGTTGGTCTATTGTTTATATTAGAAGAGTTGTAATAGGTGACCTGATTAAAATCACATTCTTCTGCTAAGTCATCCTCCAAAACTGGGAGCATTGTCTAACACGAGAAGGCATTTTAGTGGCAAGTGATTTTAGGCAGTCACATAACAGGCAATTTACTCTTCATAACATTGTTCCTTTGGAAAACCTTCGGATTATCGGAATAGCAAACAACCAATGGCTTGACTTGAAATCGCCACTTACGCTGCCGCATAGCAAAAGAGTTAGTCTATCTTTCATTGGCTTGTATCCTGGCAACGCAGTTCCCTCCTTAGTAATATAGGTCCTATTTGGCATTGGTTTCCAATATAATCCTGTTTCATCCCCGTTAAACACCTGCCGGGGAGGGGGGGAGATAAACTCCTTCTTCTATCAAGTCATTAACTCAATCAGAAATTTCTCAGTCGCATCCTTGTATGAACTCGCTGCCTCTTCGTGCCTAATTACACAGTGCATTTCACTTCTCTTCTCAAATTTGGTGTAGGAGAAGAAGTAGAAGAAGAAGAAGAAGAAGAAGAAGAAGAAGAAGAAGAAGAAGAAGAAGGAGAACAACAACAACAACAACAACAACAACCTTTGGATGACTGTTTGTATGTATGTATGTATGTATGTATGTATGTATGTAGTGATGAATGGATGGATGTATATATGTATAAGAGGATTCCAAACAGCTTCTACCGAATCCACTCACAAGGCATTGGTCCGCTTCGGGCTTTAGCAGGATACAAATGCTCAAGGTGCCACGCAAGAGGACTGGACGTGAACCCACATACTTACAAAGTGTATTTATTCTGAACTGTTCAACACAGTTTTACCTAATAGGAATTGACTTGAAATTATCTTAGTTTGTTTTGTAAAGGTATGGTGGGATGTTTTGCAGCGCTCATGGTTAAAGCTGCTTCCCATTACACGGACATTTCAAAAGATCTAGGTTTTTCCACCCTGTAAGCAAACAAGAATCAACATTATGTTATAAACATGCTCACAGATGCGCTCTTTCTTATTACCTCCGAATTCGCTAAGGCGGAGTTATTGTTTTCAGCCGTGTTTCTTTGTTTGTTTGTCCATTGACAAGATATTTCAGGAACCGTTGGATGGATTCGAATGAAACTTCCAGGGTTGTTTGCCCTCGTGACTGGCACGAGCTGATCAGATTTGGGGAGTGATCCGGTACTGGACAAGGATTCTGGACGTCTTTTTTTTTATTACTTAATTTTTGAGAGCGGTTGGGTTCATTATTAGCATTTTCATTTGTGAGAGCAGTTGAGTTTATTTCAGATATTCTCATTTTAGAAAGAAGACGTTGGTGTTGCCTTGGCATAGTTTTGTGCACTCTGAGTTCTCTTGTGTTTAGATTATTTTAAATTTCATTAAAATAGTCTATATAGCGTAAGAGGTGATAAACGTGGCATCATAATGTAATAGTGAAACAACTATTATTCATATAAGATAATGTATAGAAATATACTTTTATTACATGTCTTTGTAAAATACTGAGCAGCTGACAACTACATTTAAATATATTAACTGGCATCGGTAACCATAAAAAAATATCTGTAGACACTTTCTTAAGATGTAAATAAATTAATTGCCTATTAAAAGCTCTTAAAGTTTCTGCATATATGTAATCTTTTTCGCTTCATCTTATATTTCTTTGCGAAGCTCAAAGATTTTTCATTTCAATTGGAAGCTATTGAATTAACAGGAGTATATTACTAGTATAAAGTATAATATCCAGCAAGAAACGAATGTCTATAGCTTAAGTAATTTAGTATGCACTTCCAGCATATAAAAGAAATGAATACTATTTTCTAATCCGAGAATTATTGTGTAATGAAGGTGCGGCTTGAAGACGGTAGGATAAAGGAAATGATATGTAAAAACGCAAGAGAGGTGTCGTGGGGCGGAGACAGACGATAGAATAGACAGAGACAGAAAGTAGCATGAGTAGCAAGATAATAGAGATCATGAAAAATTATAATGACCAGAATAAACTAAAATGATTAACTACGCCATTTTCATGACGAGTAACTTAGACAGCTTTGTTCAGTGGTACTCACACAGCTGTAGGTATTGATGTAACCACTGCAAGCATTACACACTTATTAATAAATAGTGTTCCCACCAATATAAGTGAAACACTGATTACTTCATTGGAAAATTGTAAACAACGATGCTATTATTCCATAAACCTTATATAAATTAAGAATAACGTATGGAAGTTTGAAATATTTGTATTTGATTATAAATATCGGTTTCAAACTTTTGCACAAAGCTAATAATTTCGTGGAAGTGGTAAGTCGACTACATCGATCCCAGTATTCAACTGGTACTTATTTTAACAAAACTGAAAGGATGAAAGGTCGACCTCGACGGAATTTGAACTCCGAACGCAAAGACTGACGAAATGCCGTGAAACATTTTGCACGGCTTGTTAACTATTCCCGTCAGCTCACTGCATTTATTTGATTATAAACATCATTGTGGATTGAAATGTTATCGTTTTGGCTAACAACGGTACAGTACACCAGCTTGTATGTAAACTAAACTTGTAGTGCAGTATCTTGTCATGAAAATTTGAAACATGTAGATCACCTTCGATTGTCTTTGAAATGATTCACATGTAAAGATATCAAAATGTGTAATAAAACTGCAAGAAGAAATTACATTACAATTGTAATCTAAAAATTATTGGTAGTGGATCTCCGGCATGTAACGACTAAGATTCAGCTCCAAGAACAACTTAATTACATGGCCCTAAATTAACTCGTAAGTGGCTGAGCATTCAACAGATACGTGTTGCCTTTACCTAATTTGCAGTCTCTATGTGGCAAGACTGCACCTTTTGAGTTACAATATGATCGACAGGGTTTATTACAGCTTCCGTCTACTCAATTTCCCTCAAAAGGTATGGGTTGACACAGAGCTATAGAAACTATATGCCCAATATGCTTTACAAGGAAAAGAACCCAGGATCTTGCAGTAGCAAAGCGAACTTCATTACCATTCGGCCGTACAGCGCATAATAATAGTAATACACACACACACACACCACACACACACACACACACACATATATATATATATATATATATATATATATATATATATATATATATATATATATTTCTTTACTACCCACAAGGGGCTAAGCACAGAGGAGACACACAAGGACAGACAGACGAATTAAGTCGATTATATTGACCCCAGTGCGTAACTGGTACTTAATTTATCGATCCCGAAAGGATGAAAGGCAAAGTCGACCTCGGCGGAATTTGAACTCCGAACGTAACGGGCGGGCATAATAAAAAATATATATATATATCGTACATCAAAAGAGAACTTATCAAGAAAATAATTTAGAAACGTTATTCTTTTATTAATTATCTTCCAGATTATAAGTTCTCTTATAATACATTTTCATGCATTGCTCATACATTCACTTTACATTATGGCTAATGTCTTTTTTATTTTACGAGAGGATGTATTTCTGAAATTTACACAATGTCGCATATCTTTTAGCGAGTAGTGTAATCATTTCAAACTTATTGTTATATTAATATTACTTTTTCGTCTCTGAGGGTATGAAAGGTAAATAATCACGTCGCTATTTAACCTCAGTACCTCATAGGGATGAAACTAAACACATCTTACCGTTTCTTCTGCTTTTTATGTTTTTACTATAAACGTGCTGTCTTGCGCTTTACACTCAGCTGTAGGATTGCGATAACGGTATCTGATGCTCAGGAACGTTTTCAAACAAGAGTGCCGACTAATTAAAAGATTCGGCTTTTTCTTTGCTGACATTGTACTCTATAGTAATTGACGCCCTATTTACCTGAAACTTTTGAAAGCATGATGTACCTTGTGTAAATATTTCGTAACATATTCTGTTTCTAATATCTGCTGATGTGTTTAGACAACTCCGAATTAAAATACTGATGTATTATTCTCAATAGGGAATTTCCTCGATAATTCTGGACGTTGTTTCGCATGTTCAGTTGAATTTCAGTATTAACATTATTTGGAGATTAAAAGAAAACCTATGAAGGATACAAAGTTGATCAAGAGAATTATATACAGAAGCTTCCATGTTTACAAATGACATAAGTTCATGGGGTTTGTTGATAAGTCCAAATGTTCACCAATCCTCCTGTCAATACAGCATACTCAGCACAACATTGCAAGAAAAATGTTCATAGTAGAGCAGTGCTTCAGTAATAATCGACACTATAGTTTGCTAATGTTAGGAAGAATAACAATAATAATAATTATTCTTTGTAATATTGCCTCAAGGCCAGTCATTTTATGGGGAAATGGTAAGTCCATTATGTCGGCCTCTGTACTTGACTGGTACTTTATTTCATCTACAGCGCAATAGAACATAAATATAATGTCGCTAAGAATTTTATCAGGACAGGTGAATAATAATGATAATAATAATAATAATAATAATAATAATAATAATAATAATAATAATAATAATAATAACAATAATAATAATGATGATGATGATGATGATAATAATAATAATAATATAATAATAATAATAATAATAATAATAATAATATAATAATAATAATAATAATAATAATAATAATGAAGATGATGATGATATTATAATAATAATAATAATAATAATAATAATAATAATAATAATAATAATAATTATAATAATCCTTTCAACTAAAGGCACAAGGCCTGAAATTTCTTTAGTGCACTTCTGTTAAATAGTGTGGGTGTTAGATTATTTGTACAAATAAATAAGAATAACATCGTAACGTCACAGAGAGAGACAGCAACTTTACTTTAATTTACCAGCTGACACTGTGTAGCGAACCGGGGTGATTTCCAGGTAGGTTTGATCGTCTCTCACAAACTTTGTAACTAGAAAACTTGTAATGAGGAGAGGGATCTGAAATAATTTTGCTTTGCTTATTTCAGCTGATATTTTTGTTTTGCTTTTTTGTTTGAATTATTGATATTACTAAGATGTGCTTATATATAACTATTACTAAATAGTTTATATAAACAGATATAAAAATATACAAAGTTTTCAGACTGGCAAGAATTTCAAATTTTATGTTTACTTATCTATATTGTATTTATACAGAAATTCACATATGAATTAAAATAAAACTTTAAAAGTATTTATTTGATATAAGCAGGATTCTTCACTGAATTTCAGAATTATTTATTTATTTGATATTTCCATTCAGCATGCTCTCATATTCTCTTTTACGATATTTTCATGAAGGTCATGCAAAAATGTTAAAGTTCGTAAACAATAAAGACGCAGTCCAAGTTTTCATGAGCAAATTATACAAATTATATTTTCTCATATTTTAATTTCTACTAAATTAGTATACTCAATAAAATGTATTAATTTCTTATATCTTTTATATTTAAAGATGCAAAACGTTTAGTGATACAATATCGTTATATTTTTATGCTTGAATATTTAAAATTTCTCATTGTAGTATGTAATAGATAATGCAAAGATATTAAGTATAGATAAGGCGGCGAACTAGCAGAAACGTTAGCACGCCGGACGAAATGCGTAGCCGTATTTCGTCTGCCGTTACGTTCTCAGTTCAAATTCCGCCGTGGTCGACTTTGCCTTTCATCCTTTCGAGGTCGATAAATTAAGTACCAGTTACGCACTGGGGTCGATGTAATCGACTTAATACCTATGTCTGTCCTTGTTTGTCCCCTCTATGTTTAGCCCCTTTAGGGTAATAAAGAAACAGGTATTTCGTCTGCTGCTACGTTCTGAGTTCAAATTCCGCCGAGGTCGACTTTACCTGTCATCTTTTCGGGGATCGATTAAATAAGTACCAGTTACGCACTGGGGTCGATGTAATCGACTTAATCCGTTTGTCTGTCCTTGTTTGTCCCTTCTGTGTTTAGCCCCTTGTGGGTAGTAAAGAAATAGATATTAAGTATAATTGCTAATCTAGCGCCTCACCTGACAGCAAGCGTGAATCATAAATCACTGATAAACACTTGATTCGTAAATACAATATATCAGAGCTAACAAAAGAAAATCTTTCGCAATTTCCTTCCAAGAACTAATATCAATATCGATGTAGTTATTATGAAAGCAACGTACAGTCTAGCACATGTTATTCATCAATAGCTATTTAACAAACTTAAAACCTAACTGTCTACATTTTAATGTGTCTGAAATGTGTTAAACCAGTAAATGACCAAGAGAAATACACTTCTTTAATAGGTCTTAGTTGTGTTAAATTGTTAAATAGCTATTAAGGAATAACATGTGCTGGATTGCACATTGCATCCATAATAACCTCATCAATATTGATATTAGTTCTCAAACATCTTTATAAATCTGAAGCATCTACGTTGATATATATATATATATATATATATGTGTGTATATATATGTGTGTATATATATATATATACATTACATTACGTACATTATTTATATTCGACAGATATATTAGTCCCCATCTTGTTTGTTGTTAACACAACGTTTCGGTTGATATACTCTCCAGTCTTCTTCGGCTGTCTTGGGGAAATTTCGAACCTAGGTTCTCATTCCTAAGGTATTTTTCGATGTTGTTGTGGGCAAGTATGGAGTAAATTTTAGGGCTTATAAATCTAATATTCCTTAATACCGGTTCCCATATGCTGCTCATATCTGCACTCGGTCTGCTTAGGAGGTTTTTGTGTCCTAGCATATGTGTTGCTTCTTTTAGTTTTCGTATTTTCCAGTGGTGTTGTATTACTCTTGAAAAGATACAAAAGATATGCAGGCCATATGACATCAGGGTATGCAAGGGATATGCAAGGGATATGCAAGTTGTCTGAATACCTATCTTCCTGTAATGTTGGCCTTTGTACCTGTGTTGGCAGCTGAGGTTTGAGTACGAATGAACTAGTTAATTATTATCTGCATTATCTAGAACCTTCTCTTGTAGCAAAGCATATCTTTTAATGTAATTTGCTCATATGAAACCATTTATCATCATTCTCATGATTCAGAGAGTAACATTCATTTCTACTCTAGGCACAAGGTCCGAAACAGAGAGTAACATTCATGAAGCTATGAACTTTAGTATTGTTCCAATGACTCGATCGCTTATCAGTAAATGCATTTGATTTAATTCTATGTAAATATAAGAAGTAATCCAGCATTATTGAATGGACGAATGCGGGAAAGACAAGTGTATTTAACATCGCAGTTCACAATACTTTTCACAGAAGAAAAGTTGCACTGAAAGCTTGTGATATTCTCCAGTGGACAATCAAAAATCGTGAAAAGGTTTCAAACTCGATTTGAAGAGATCATACTTCATGTAAGCCAGCAATGTTCTTAGAGAAATATACTAAAACCTCAACGTTTAGCTTCTCGTTTCAGACATAGAAATCTTCTGCAAAGGATAGGATGCTATAAAGTCTGACTAAAATATTTATAATCCCGATGCTAAATGTTCCCTAGTGTAACGTTAATTTGTTGAATATATTTGTTTTTATTTCTTAGTGAAAAGTAGAAGTTTTCGAATCAATGGTCATTTCAGGACGTACAGAATTATCGGAAGGAAAAGACGCGGCGATCACCCGAAGTGAAATCTATCAAGAATGCTTACAAAACAATGGATGTCGCTAAAGACATCCAAGGACCAAGAGGTTGTGTTAAACCGAGAAATGGATCAGATCTATTACATATTTCTTAGATATTGCATTATTTAGTTTAAAATGAATGTTTTATTTTTAAATAAGTTTTCTGCTGAAATAGTATCGATATGATGTCTTTTAACATTTGCTATATATAATTTGTAATATTTGAAAGGTGAAAAAGAAAAGAAAATCGACAAGTTAATTGCATCGGGTGTGACGAAATTGTGAAACGAAACAACAGACGCAAAAGAGAAAGAATCGAATAAGCATCGAATAAATAGATATAATTTTCATTGGATTTGTATTCATCAATAGTTGTTAGGAAATATAATTCAGGTATAAAAAGGGGTAAATTTCCTTTACTGAGAAAATATATGAAATGGAAATGATAATGAATCGTGTTTATATTAATCCATTTTACAATAAATAATAGTTGAAAAACGTTATTATATCTGTAAATTAATAATATGGATGTTTTGTATTATATCCGCCATTGTACTAAAAACTACATACGCAATATTTCCTTTTGAGTATTTAATTTAGAAAATTTTGTTTAACAGGAAACATTCCATCACAAATCTTATTTACCTAAAGAGAATTAGAGTTGGTACACAAGATTACAGGTTCCATTCAAACCTTATTGTATTATTGTTTTTGCTTTTACTTAGCCTATTACTGCTTGTTTATTGCTGTCATTTTCCCCGTTTTTCCTTATTTTAGGTTAATCATAAAGCTTTCTGAATTAGAAAGATTTTAAAACTCAGATATACACTGTTTACAGAAACATATTAAATCATAGCAAATTAGTTTTACATTGATTCTAATGCCGGATATTCGAAATTGTAAAAGAAGGACAAAAAAGCTTCGAATTTATTTAATGTATTCATTTGGAAAATGGGAACTGCTGACAAAAGTTTCATTCTCTAGAATTCAATCAAATATTTTATGAAAGCTTTTTATAAATTTTTTTTTCTAAACTAAACTTTTACCAAATGAGTGTGATTCATGTAACATCGGCATGTTTTAATGAAATATATTCTTAACTGATTAGATTGCTGCCATATTTGTTTTATTGAAACCACCGTGAATAGGGCTTCGATCATTTATCAAATGCAATTTAGGCGGTCGGCATGCTTCTATTCTTCATTAATGAATGTATTATAACTTAGACAACTGCTATTAAAACCTTATAAAGCACTGATCGATTTAATTTATGTTACAAATTATATGATTTTGTTAATTCTAGTAGTTGTTGATGTAGCTGTTGTTGATGTTTAACTGAACCGTCACACGTATTAAGGAGATCACACATATTAAGGAGAATAGTAGAACATCAAAAATGTTCTACTATTCACCAATCTGTTTTATATGAACTTAGGACTATATTATCTAAATTTTAAAATGGTCAGTTTTAATACGAGGCAAGTTTGGCAGATATTTTGATTAAGTGACAGGATTGATGAATTCCAAGTTAGGATCAATGAATACAATGATATGGTATGCTGTATACTTCTAGGGTATCTATGGCATAAATTCTCATACTTCTACAAGAGATAATGTCTCCTATAGAAGTAAATATAATCTAACTATACGCCCAGCATATCCCACGTACGACATATTTCACATAATTCTAAGAAGAATACGAAACTATTTGTAAGAAACGAAAGTGCATCTCTAAAAGAAACAGAGAAATTATCGGAAAATAACAAAAAGCAACTGGAATTAGAGATTTCCAGATATTTAGAAGTGTTGATCACATCTCTGTATATCTATTCTCAGGCTTCTTAAAGATTGGCAGATGGCTATATATGTAACCCTCTCACCACGCCATTGAGAAAAGCCAGCGCATTAGTGCCAATATAGCTTAATACAAGTGTCATTTAATGCATCTTATTCGACGTAGCTTTCAGAATATATACAGCAGGTCTTTTATATCACGTTTAATAGCTCGGACGATCTACCACTCTTGGGAACTCATTTTAACGATCGCAAACAGTACAATTGCCCACGACAGCATTTGATCTCAGAATGGGGAGACCATGCTGATTCACTAACTTGATTGAATGAAAAAAATTATGCCAAAAAAAAAAATACACACCTTTCAATTGATTCAATCGATTATTACGTAGAAACAAAGCTTTAAATTTAAAATGGCGACAAAAATGTTTACATTCGTATTTAATTAATATCATTCAATCAATTCATGTCGAGTTATTATATAAATTACTGAAAAGTGTTTAATTCCATATTACATATAAAAATTATACATACTATCGTCAATACTCAAGCATTCATGGTTGGCGAAAATTTCACCTCGGAGAAAATGATTAGCGGCATTTTCATTTGACTATTCATGTTTCGAATTCATATATTACAAAAGTCAAATTTGACTTTCATCGTTTCGGGGTCGATAAAATAAGTACTAGTTGAACATTGTGGACGATATCATCGACAAACCTATCCCTAAAAAATGTCATACCCTTTGTTTACACGCCTAGAAAAATGCCTCCTAGGTAGACGTTGCACTTCATCCTGAGGTCGATAAAATAAGCACCAGTTCAGCACGGAGTCAATGTTATCTACTAGACTCCACTCCCCGCAAACTGCTGGCTTTGTACCAAAATTATTATCATTATTATTATTAATATTATTATTATATTATTATTATTATTATTATTATTATTATTATTATATTATTATTATTATTATTATTAAGGCGGTAAGCTGGCAGAATCGTTAGCACGCCGTATGAAATGCTTAGCGGTATTTCGTCTGTCGTTACGTTATGAGTTCAAATTCTGGCGTGATCGACTTTACCTTTCATCCTTTCTGGGTCCATTACATAAGTACCACTTACGCACTGGTGTCAATATAATCGATATAATCCCTTCCCCAAAATATGAGGCCTTGTGGTTCCAGTAGAAAAGATTATTATTATTATTATTATTATTATTATTATTATTATTATTGTTATTGTTATTATTGCTGTTGTTGTTGTTACTATTATTGTTGTTGTTGTTGTTGTTATTATTAATATTATTATTGTTATCATTATTATTAGTAGTAGTAGTAGTGTTAATTTTATTATTGACGTTGTTGTTTTGTTAAGAGGAAGGGGAGAGGACGAGTGATGCATATAGTTATGGTAAAGATCTTCGTGTAAAGATGACGATGATTATAAGGATACAGGCGATAACGTCGGCAAAAACGATGACAACAACGACGACGGCGATGATGATGATGATTACCGCAAAGCTATGATAAAAACATGGCGACAAAGATGTTCGAATTGATGTTTACTTAATTAATACCATTCAATCAATTCGTATCGATTTATCATCGTAACTTACAGAAAATGCTCACCACATTTCCAGACATTTCTAATATAGAACACACTTTAATTATTTGACATATTAAATTTACTGCTTATAAGAATTTCCTACATGCATCTACACATGCGCACACATGCACACATACACACAAACACACACACACACACACACACATACATATCTTAGAATATAAGGCAGTTATTCGATATCCAGTGTTGTGTGCATATATTCAAAGTTAATCAATCGGAGCTCGAAAAATCGTTGAAAGCACGTCTATTTAATTGGCAAGAGTGTATATTGGTGTCAATTAAATGGCTGACTTGTCGTCCATTATTTAATCCCTGATTCAAAAATTTCAAATATAAAATACACGTAGCCTGTGGTATCGGACTACTGGTTTCTATGTAAAGAAATTCTTTATAAACCCATGCGATGTTAAGGTCGCGTTCATTCTACCAGCTCCATTAATGTTACACAGTCCTCCCCACACAAAAAACACACATATGCATAGGGGTGCACCTGCAAGTGTATCCTCCAGGGTGTGTATGTTGTGTGTTTCGAATTTTCAAAGATGCTCTCAGTCTCTTTCTCGCTCAGTATATTTACATATATATAGATATATATTTATATACATATGTATATATATATATATATATATATATATATATATATATATATATATATATATATATATATATATATATGTATGTTTATGCATATGTATATATATACCTATATATATATATATATATATATATTATATATATTATATATATATATATATATACATATATATAAACATGTGCATAAACATACATATATATATATATATATGTATATTTATATATATATAGTCTCTGAGAGAAAGAGACTGACAGACAAACAGAGACAGAGTAAGTGTTGCTGTGCATGTATGTGTACATTATAATGGTTCCTTATACAATGGCTCTCTCAACGTGTAGAGACATTTTAGGAAGTAAGGAAGAATTTAATGAAATAAATTCCCAAGTTTCTCAGTAATTGAGATTTCCGAATAATATGTTGCTGAGAGTAATTACAAATTTTCCCAAAGAAACAAAAAGGAAAAAGAAAAACTGTGTATAGTTTTCTATTTTAAAATGGAAGCAATTTTCTTCGTTGCTTGAACACATATATACAAGCAAGGAGATACAGATGCAGTCAAATATTCGTACAACTATATATGCAATCCTACAAATAGCAGATACGCAGACATATAGAGAAATGAAAAGAAAACATTTCAGTATCAGTACATATTGAACGATATATATATGTATGTATATATATATATATATATATATATATATACTTTACTTTGATACTTTGATAGGTTTCGGCCATTATTGGCCCAGGCCATGTCTAACTTAATAGCACCACCTGGTGAAGTCTTTCAAGTCAGAATTTGGGCACTATGGCCCACTCAAGTAGAGAGTTATTGTTTACAGAGACATATCCGGGTGTAGGGGGTTTATCCGGGATTTCTTGAAGGAATCTGTCCAAAGACTTCTTGAACCCTATAGGGTCAGTTTCTGTTTTAATGTGTTTTGGTGTAATGTTAAAGAGAGCGGGGCCAATTCAGGTGAAATAATTGTGCCGTATTGTTGTTATGAGATGAGAGTGCGATTTTTATTTTGGCGGATGGCACGGGGCCAAGCCTTGGATGTACCTTAAAGGTGATGCCACATCATTTGGGCAATGCTGATGGAATATTTTCCACATCATGCAGATGATGTAGCGCTCACGACGACGTTGGAGAGAATAGAGTTTTAGCTTTTCTAGTCGACCCCAATAGACGAGGCCTGTCATGCCATCTATCTTTTTTGTGATTGCCCTTTGAGGTGCTTCAACTTTTATGATACCTTGTATTGTGTGTGGAGACCACAGTGGACAACAGTATTCAAGGTGGGGTCGGGCAAAAGTGGTGAAGAGAAGGATAATGGTGTGGATATCTCTCGACTGGAAAGTTCTGAGAATCCAGGAACACATTCTGCGGGTTATGTCAACTTTGGTGTTTATATGAGTGGCCCAGCTTACGTTGTTGTCCACAATTACTCCCAAGTCTCTGATATATATATATATATATATATATATTATATATATATATATATATAATATATAGAGAGATAGAGAGTTAGATTTGGATATATATATACATATATATATATATATATAATATATATATATATATATTATATATGTACGTGTATATATATATATATATATATATGTATTAAGTATATGTATGTATATATATGTATGTATTTATGCATATACATACACATCCATATATATCTGCATGTTTACCTATATGTAGGATATGTTGGAAACATTTGAAGTAGTCATGGATTCACACATGTAAATACTTTTTTCCAAAGCTACATACATTTCCTTTGTATGCATCTACACACGATAAGTAATATTTGGAAGCTCTTCGGAAGCACTTGCTGAACAAACGCACACAAACGCATACTCATCCATCCCTATACACACCATCATATATATGTATATATATATATATATGTGTGTGTGTGTGTGTATGCGTTTGTGTGTGTGTGTGTGTGTGTGTGTATGTTTGTGTATATATATATTTGTATATATATATAAATATATATATATATATATATGAACGTATGTATTACAGTCGCACAGATATTCGCTTATATATAGACATGGGCGCTTTTGTGTATATGCGTGTGTAGGTGTGTGTTTGTGTGTGTAAATATATATCAATCAAACTCAAAAGGAAGAAATCAATGTGTATGCAGATTTTATAATATCATTCTGACCTGAAACGTAATTGACCATCTCTGATTTATGCACATCAAACAGCTAGGATACATACATACATACATACATACATATATATATATATATATATATATATATATATATATATATATATATATATATATATATATATATATTATAATTATTTGAGGGAATATAAATCCAAACTTACTGGGATTTATATATATATATATATAGTAAAGAAAAGTAAAAGATATGCAATTAAAAGATATAAAATATATATTATATACATATATATATATATATATATATATATATATATATATATATATATATTAATATATATATATATATATATATATATATATATATGAAAGTAAAAATATACAAATAAAAATGTACATATATCTGCATATAAGGAAAAAAGATATATACGCATTTACAAACATTTTGTTGGATGGCCTTTGACTGTTCAGAAGTTCATCCGCCCTTCGACAGATCTTATTTTTTACCCCGTAGAGTGTCCAACAACACCCTCCTTACCAAGCAAACCTGGTGGGGTTGCTTTTTTAGTCGCCGACGACCCGACCATGCGACAGGTTGTACTGGATTACATGTTACCAGTAGCACTCAAGAGCTACCTGACATAGTTCCAAATATAGTGTCTGAGTCTCAGTGCGGTTTTCGTTCCTCCATGGGCACAGCTGATTGTATCTTTACTGTCAGACAATTACAAGAAAAGTGCATTGAACAGAATATTGCTCTATACCATTGCTTTGTTGATTTGAGCAAAGCCTTCGGTACTGCTAATCGAAATGCTCTGTGGTTAATTGTAAAGAAAATATGAGCAGGGCGGTTGATGGTAGACTCTCTGTACCTTTTGCTGTGGAAAATGGAGTCAAGCAAGGAGACCTTGATGCAACCACCGTCTTTGCAATATACTTTTCTGTTGTGTTGTCACATGCTTTTCAAAACTCTGAGGAAGATATTTACATAAAATATCAAAAAACAGGGAATGTTTTAATCTGACCAGACTGAAATTCAAAAAGGTTTTTCCTTCACTCATTAGGGAACTTTTGTACGCTGACGATAGCGATCTAGTCAGTCATTCTGAAATGCATCAACCTGCGTGTGATGCTGTTTTGTAACCCTCTAAAATGTTTGTTAAGAGAAAGTTACTTGAGGTTGTCGATTCG
The DNA here is from genome assembly GCF_006345805.1 of Octopus sinensis. Taxonomy (NCBI): domain Eukaryota; kingdom Metazoa; phylum Mollusca; class Cephalopoda; order Octopoda; family Octopodidae; genus Octopus; species Octopus sinensis. The sequence continues at coordinate 68,544,160 of NC_043007.1, read as the reverse complement.
TTCGTCTACCTTGGGAGCTCTGTTCAAAATTATGGAATCTTGATTCAGAAATACAGTTGCGAATTCAAAGGGCAGCAAAAGCATTTGGGCGCTTGGAGTCATGCGTTTGGTGCCAGCGAATATAAATAAGAATACAATGATGGCTCTTTACAAATCATTTGCCTTACTATCCCTGTTGTATTCCTGTGAATCTTGGACCTGTTATGAAAGGCATTTTAAATTGTTCGAACAATTCCACCAAAAATGCCTTCATCGCATTTTAGAAATTAAATAGAGTTCTTTTACTCCAAACACAGATGTTCTTGCATCTGCAGGCATAACCTCAAATGAGATGATGTGGCCTTATTGTTCGAATGGCAGATGGACACATACCAAAACAGCTGTTTTAATGGTGAGCTTGCAGAGGGCAAACGCTATTGGTGTAAACCTAAAAAAAAGTTTAAGGACGGCATAAGGATTACAATGAAGTCACTTAGAATGGTTCCAGAAGATATAGAAACACTTGCTTCGGATCGAGTTGGATGGCTAACAAAAGTGTGGAGTGGAGTGAAAACATTTCAAGGGGCCAGGATAATGCAAGTAAGACTCAAAAGAGTCTTTTGTTGGCCTCAAATCTCATCTGCGAACACATGGAAAACGAACATCTACCAACTATTGTGACTATATGTCTGTGCAATCCTTTGAATGCAGTGTATGCCAGAAGGTTCGCAAATCCAACGGAGGCCTCAAAAAACATTTTAAGATCCACAAATAACAGAATTTATCTGCAGCTCTTAGTGGTCCAAATCGGAGGTGCAATCTATGTGGGTATCTTTTCAGAACATTGTCTTTTAGGAACATTAAAAAGCCACGTCAGATGCCATGATGGTACTAAAGTGCAGGTACAGGGGGTCGTTAGACTCTGCACATGGAGTAGACAACCACCATGTATATATATATATATATATATATATATATATATATATGCTGCAATTTTATGAAGCTTTGAGTGCTACATTATGCTGAGTAACCTTTATGTATAAAATGACGTAACAATATAGAATGTGATTGAAAGGACATCTGACTACTCTTTCTAACAGATTACGCAACCAATTGTACTATCAACTTCATGAAATCACATAGTGGTTATAGTAATGACAAGTTGCATAAGTGTAGTTATCTGTATACATGGGTAATGGGGGGTGAGTTACATGTATTAATGTCTAGTATTAATGTCTACTCAACATTAAAAAAATGTTTTGTGCAGCTATAACTTACTTGAACGTTGATTCTGTTAAACAGCTTGTTTACTCTATGGTCGTTCGAGATATTTTTTACTGACTGCTCAGGGATGGAAATATGCTGTAGCGTTGGTTTACTACACCAACAATTTATGTAAATTATACCATATAATATTCCATTTCTTAGTGATTTTGGGGTGGCTGCTTGATTGTGTTGGCGGTCACTTTATTCTTTCTTGCTATCAGGTTCATGATAGACCCTCTACAGAATAATTCTGTATGTTGAGAGTAGGATGGTTGAAGTATAATGTATTAATTTTCTCCATAATACTTAGTGGAAAACGCATTTGAACACTTTGCATTGTGGTTGGATGTACAAGGGTTGGTTTCTTGAAGGTTTTTATGTATTAGAAAGCAGATTAATTTTGGATTCCATGGAGGGTATTGATTTAAAATTTGTTATCATGATAATGTTTAAGTGCTATATTTATTCTGTCCTTGAAAATATCAGCAGTGTACGTTGTTAGGAATTCTGAAAAAGTTCTGTAAAACTCAAATTCTTCATTAGTGTCTCTTTTTGATGGCCGGCAGATACAAAACACTTTTCTATCACAATATTATGAAGTTTTTCTTCCTAAAGCATAGAAACTAATTTAAATATGTAATATTTTGATATTTGTGTGCGCTTGTATGTACACACACACAAATATATATATGTAAGTGTGTGTGACTTTGTGTGTGTGTGTGTGTGTGTGTGTGTGTGTGTGTGTGTGTACATATCTTATAGCACTATCAGCTCCAAGCAGTGTTTAGATATGAGCGAACTTTGAGTAAATTAAAATATGTTTGTGGCATATTTCAGCTTCTAAACGCAAATTTACTACCGCTAACGTGGACAGATATGGTGTTTATATAACTGTTTAGAATAAGAGAATTTTTTTCTCCTTGGTAACTAGTGAATTTGCCTTTAGAATTTGATATATGTCACAAACATATTTTAACTAATTTAAAGTTCGCTTATATATACATGCAGACATGTATATAGTTGAAATTTAATAGAAAAACAAAACAAAAACAAGACTGGTGTATGAACAACAAGCAAGTGTATTAGTTTGACATTCAGGTAAATGAAAAAGTATTTTACGTTCGACTCTACGCTCTTCATTAGACAGGAATGAGGAAATAAGCAGAAAGAAATTGAAAAAAAATTGTAGATTTCAGCGGTCCAGCATATATATATATATATATATATATCTGTGTGTGTGTGTTTATATATGTATGTATGTGTGTACGTATGTATGTAAGTATGTAGGTATGTATATGTATATATATGTATATATGTATGTATATATATATATATATATAGGGAGAGTTTACGAAAAAAACAAAAGACGAAGACAGGTGGTATACAAAACAAATAGATGTATTAGTATAACGCTCAGGAATAGAAAAAGTATTTTACGTTTCGAGCCTTCGCTCTTCTACAGAAAGGGACACGATCAATCATGGTGACATATATATATATATATATATATATATATATATATATATATATGCATATAAATGTGTATATGTATGTGTGTTTGTGTATGCTTGATTACATCGGGGAATAAATATTCGTTCACGTCACACAGACACTGGCTCATCGATCATGCCATCTCCATGGAAATGAACCACTCATCAGCCAGGGAACATATAACCAATGACGATATTATGCACACATATCGCGATATAAAATATTAAAATTGCATATGAGTATTCCTGTTCCTAAATACATACATATACATCGTCTGAATGTTTTAAATCTAATCTGTGCTAAAACGGTTTTCAGTACTTCTGTCGTCGTAAAGCAGAGTGATCTGGCTTTTGATTTTGAAATTATGAACATAACTTATTAGGAAACCAAGGACGGGATATTCCGTACTTATACAAGTTATGCTGTCCGTCTTTTGTTATCCTTTCGTTATCCAGGAAATGTATCGATAATTTTGCTACTATTCAGGATAATTGACTTATTGCGTAATCTTCGTTTCGTTTGAGACTTTGTGTGGTTTAAAAAAGATGTGAAGCACGCACACACAAACACACACACATACATATGTTTATATACACAGAAACAAATATCAATAGATTGATAGACAGACATATAGACAGACAGGTAGATAGAGAGAGAGAGAGAAAGAGAGAAAGAGAGAGAGAGATTCTGTACTAAGCGTAACGTCTACAACGTATTTTTTTCCTGATTCTTAACCGAAGTCCTTTTGGGCCTTTAAATTTTAGGTGAATAGATTATTTGTGTATGATGATATCTTAAATTAAATAGGAATATTTCTGAACGCCTTTGCTATCTCCAGCGCTTCTTTGATTGATTAAACACGTAGGATGTTACTCAGCATTTTTCCGAATGGTGTCAGGTTTGATAAGTGTGAACCCTTAGAAATATATCTCTCGGTTTGGTGATAATTTG
>NC_043007.1:68490473-68535473 GCF_006345805.1 Octopus sinensis | reverse complement strand
ATTGCATCGGTGATAACCTACCGCGTGGCCGTTGGGCCCTGTCCGGATTCGTGGGTGATCAGGTTGGAAAGGCAGCTCTTTCGCTTTTTGTGGAAGGGCAAGTCGCCACTTGTGAAACGCTCTATCTGTTGTCAGGAGCCGTTAAAGGGAGATTTAGGGATGCCTTGGTTAATGATGCGTAGACATGCGTTGAGGTTGAGGTACCTCTAGATTCTCCTTGATAGTGAACGGGTGTGGTCTCCGCTAGCCAGACAAATGTTCCCCAAGTTCAAAAGTTTTTGCGAACAGGAAGTCGGGTGTTCTCGTAGACTACATCGGGTAAGTCGTATATGGAGTGTCGTAAGGCCCTCCTGCTATTCCGGCGCAACGCCAGCGGTGGGAGCTCTACATGTTTATTATATAGTGGGTTGCTAGAGTCTGGATGTGACGATGGCCTGGGAGCAACTCTAGGCCTCGGGTATATTCAACTTGACAGTTTGTTCCACCGTACGTTCGTTTGAGAACGTTGGCCAATTTCCAAAAGTCCTTGACCTGGCAATGTTATAGGGGCGCATTGCCCGTTTGGGATAAGCTCGCAAGACATGGGAAGTCTGACTCTCCGACCTGTCCAAGATGCGGGGTGATAGGGAAACCGTTCCTCACGCTATTGCCCAATGCCCGGAGATGTCTGAAATGTGGGTTTATGCTGAACACCTGTTGCCCGGCGAGGGAAGAGTACAGCTGTCGACTGGGTCAATTATAAAAATTGACCCATCGGAATTTTTAACAAATGAAGGTAAGAATTGTTTTCTCACTGTTGTTGCAATAGCGAAAGAAGCAGTGTGGAAGACTAGGATAAAAGCGATTAAGCCGGTTAACTTTATCTCCGCCACGAGGTAAGTTCGTTTTTCACTTTTCACTTGAAAAGGAAAGTATGGCTGGAGAAAAGGTACCTGTCGGAGAGTGCTGTGCGTGCAAAGAACCATGTGAACAGGCTATGGACGAGAAACAAGAGTTGAAAGAAGTACCAGCGACCGATTGGGGCTTATGGGGTCGGAGCGTGGCCTGATCATCGCTACATTTGTGTCATATTTGTATAGTATATTTCATTCGATTCTTATATATTTTATATAATTTTTATATTCATATTTAAGTAATATCATAACGTGTTACTGACCCCAATCAGTTATTTTGTCTCATTCTTTGTGGGTAATAAAGAAATTGATATTTCGTCAGTCTTTACGTTCTGAGTTCAAATTGCGCCGAGGTCGACTTTTCCTTTCATCTTTTCGGGGTCGATAAACTAAGTACCAGTTGTGTACTGGAGTCGATTACATATGACTCGCCCCCTCCCCCAAAATTTCGGGCCTAGAATAGAATATAGGCTCATTTCGCGTTTTCTTCTAAAAAAAACTAAAGCTATCTTTCGACAATTTAAATCCAGATTACAACTTATTTGATAAAATGATTTTGAATTTATTTCTGCATAAACTGAAATATTATTTTCTTATACATGGTGCGGTAAAAACCCCCCATGTTTTGCAGGTTGACAAAAGGTTCGAAGCAAACGCATAGTGTATACCGCTTCAAACGATGGCAGTAACAAAAAGCAAAACGACAATAAAATATTGGTTATATCAAGACACAGTGAATACCTACCAGGATAATAAGCATCGAAAGAACAAGTGCAGGAAGCCGTTTTTTGAACGGTGTATATATTTTCTAACTGCAAAGTAGATACCGAAAACGTTCGTTTTAATAACCATGTGGCCTAGAGGATTTCTGCGTTACTTGCAATTCTCCATTGAGAAATACAAAAGATGCTCCGTGTGTCATGCTATTTTGATATTTCTTCAGAAATCGATGTAGTGCTACGGATTCTCCATTCAGTCGTCCCTGTCTATTATAATTATTCTTACTGTAGGTTTATTCATTCCCAAGTCTTAGTAAAGCTTTGCAGTCATTCATATACTATAACACCCAGTTGTTAATCCTCACAGTCGAACACTTTTCTTTCTTTCACTCGATAATTGTTCTTGTCTGGCTTTCTTTTTAACATATTCAATGAGTCTGAATTGCTTGTTATATTCTGATGTAGGATACATTTAAGACACTTCAGTTTAACCGTTCGCCAAATTTTAAGATTTTCTCATTAAGCTCATTAACGGAAGTATATAAAAACTTTCTGTACGATCCCTAATAACAGCTGTCCAGAAGTACGACTACTGAAAATTGACACAATTCGCGATTTGCCCATATAACAATACTACGAGCTTATACCTCTTCCTGGAGCCTACGATCGTACATAGCAACTATTATGAACATTCTGAGGTGGAACTTTTACTCTCACCATGTAATTCCTAGGGCTTGCATTAAGCATACTCTTAAAATTTCATCAGTGCTTTCATATGTAATATCTATTTATGTTTTATTTTGTTTTTAAATATCATCATAGTAAATCTTTATTCTCACTAACCATAGGTTAACATACGTAAGCTTCCAATATTTCCCCTTAAATCCTTAAATCCTTAAAAATGTTTTAGCCCGAAGGCCGCGGCCATGCTGGGGCACCACCGCTGAATGAGCTACACTAATTTGTGAATCCACCCCTGATACGTGGCACTTGATCAACAAGGGAGTTCGATGCTGCTGCCCGCATCCGCGTCTCCTGTCGTGAGGTAGGTTCATCTGGGACTCCCGACAAGAAGAGATCCAGTTTAGTTTTAAAGAAACCCACATCCACACCATGTAAGTCTCTCAAGCATTTAGGGAGGATCTTAAAGAGCTGTGGTCCTCTGAAACCCAAGCTGTTGCAGTATCTGGACCTGTATTTTGATGGTGATGTTGGAAACCTTGGCACAATGCAGTGGCACCCCGTTCTGCGGTTGGGGTAACTTTGAATGCCAAATTTTCCAGATGTATATCACCGCATATCTCTCCCGCCTCCGCTCTAGGGAGAAGAGGTTTAATACCTTCAGTCTTTCCCAGTAGCTGATATTTTGCATTGAGACGATTTTCTTTGTGTAGCTTCTCTGAATTGCTTCGAGTTCTGCTGTTAGTTTTATATTGTGTGGTGACCACAGTTGGGAGCAGTAGTCCAAGCGGCTGAGGACGTATGTTTTCCATAGGACCATCAGTGTCTCCTTCTCTCTTGTTCTGAAAGTTCGGAGAATCCATCCAGCTAGCCGTCTGCATTTTATCACCAGATTAGCAATATGCACTTGGAAAGATGCATCATTGCTCATGTCAATGCCCAGGTCAAACACTGATTTTGACTCAGGGATTGCAATTCTTCCTGGGCCAGTGTATCCAGTCTGCATGTCGTTAACCATTGTGTGCCAGTAACGCAGGGCCTGGAACTTACCTGCATTAAACTGCATGTTGTTGTCCTCAGTCCACCTGTATATTGTGTCCAACTTCTGTTGCAGATGCGCAATAATTTCAGGGTTTTGTATTGCGTGGGAGACTTTTGTTTCATCTGCATAGCTAGCAAGGGTGGTCATCGTAGCAACTGAAGGCATGTCTGAAAGGCCACTATGAACATCAGTGGCCCCAAGACAGTGCTCTGTGGGACACCGCTTGTTATTTGCGTTTCCTTGGAGGTGGCTTCATTGCTCACAACTGCCTGTTTTCTGTCTTTTAGGAAGTTGTGCAGCCACTCTCCAAGTTTTCCGCCTATGCCGAGACCACGCAGTTTGTGACAGATCATACCATGGTCGACCTTATCAAAGGCTTTTGCAAAGTCGAGATATATTACATCCACATTTGAGCCATTTAGTAGCTGTTTCAACACCCAGTCATAGTGTTGTAGGAGCTGTGTTAGGCAGCCTCTACCTGGTCGAAATCCATGCTGGGTGTCAGACAGCAAGTCATTTTCTTCAAGGAACATGATTAGTTTCTTACGGACTATTCGTTCCATGACTTTGCTGATGTGTGAGGTCAGAGAGATAGGCCTATAATTTTTAGCATCTGCTCTGCTACCTCCCTTATGGATAGGGCACATTACCCCCCTCTTTCAATTTGACTGGGAGCTTACCACTTGCAAAAAAGCTCTGAAAAAGAAGCTGTAGCGGTTTTGCAAGGGCTCGTTTTGTTTTTAAATTTTATATGCCAAAAAAAACTATCAAACATACGGGCCTTCATGTAAGATGAGTGCATTGGCTATTTTGATTATGTTGAATGTTGTGGTGTTCTTGGCGGTAGTGGTAGTGCTACGTGTTATTGTTGTAGTTATGGTGATGGTAACTGTGATGATTGTGTTGGCTGCTCTAGCTTTGCTGTTTTTGGTGGTAGCAGCGGTGATGGTGGTGACGGCGGCGGGGGCGGTGGTTTTGGGAGCGGCGGTGGTGGAGGTGGTGGTTTTGGTGGTGGTGGTGGCTGTGATGGTATGAGTGCATAGTGCATTCTCACTTTATTCTCAAAAACCATGGTTTGACAAATACGCAAGAATCCGATATTCTCCTCTCTTCTTGTTTTTTTTTTTGCTTTCTTGGCATCTATATGCCACAATAACAAACATACGGGCTTTCGTGTAAGTTTTTAATCATTATCATTATAATAATTTTATCCGTTGAAGAGAATTCTGCTGAGTTAACATACCAAGATGTTTTTAAATACAGCTAAGAACTTTTTTCGAGTAAACAACCAATTTCCAGCTACTTCCCACTATCATCACCATTATCAAACTCCACGTTATCAGTGATGGCGACTGATAATTGGTATGTATGCGTGTTTCATCTAATGTATCGTCATCTCACATTTAATTATAGTGGTGATAGAAGAGAAGTAAAAGTGGACGTGGAATGGATACAGATACTTTCGTATTGGTAGTAACAACTATGTTTTATATGAATATATTACGGTTTTGTTTTCTTATATTGACCTTCAGTGATAATTTCAATTTTCTAAAATAATGATTGATGGTGATGAGATTGAATGGTTGTTGTTCTGGGGATACTGACAGCATGGTCATAATGATGGCTACAGCGGTTGAACAAGAGCAACAGTGGATTGTATAGCATCGTCTTGCTTTAAAATTTGCATTCTAGCCATCTTTGCAGATTGGGGTACTAACCTGACCACATAACATTACATCTAATTATTTCAACTGGTAGTAACATTACATTTACGCATATAACTGCTTCTCGCGCCTACTTTGTAATCTAATTATACTGTCGCTCTTTCCTGTGTGAACTGTTTAAAAAATAAATATCTAATTGTACAACTACCTTGAAATAAAGATGAATTACTAGGAGATGAACAAAACTGCAGGAAAGGATCACGAGAAACAAAGGATGAATTGCCGATAGATTAGATAATTTTGAGGGACTTACATTGACTTTAAGAAAGTATACAATATCGTGTATACTCGTGCATTCTTACAAATAGATCTTTAAATATCACTGGAAGTTATCGTTCCTATCATTATACACATAGAAGTGGGGGGTGGTAAGTGGATTGCTTACCAACCAGATGGCTCTGGGTTCAGTCCCACTGCGTGGCACCTTGAGCAAGTGTCGTCTATTATAGCCTCGGGCCGACCAAAGCCTTCTGAGTGCACTTGGCAGACGCAAACTGAAAGAAGCCCAGCATATATATGTATATATATATATATATGTGTATGTATATCTTTGTGTGTCTGTGTTTGAAATTTCGGCCACTGGTCATTTAGCCAACGAATCTAGTCAACACACAAGACAGCTATTATGCTCCCCCTCACAAAAAACCACCACGTGGACTCAGTTGAGACTAGTAAGAAACAATTATGAACTTTTTATTACACTTAACTTTTAAAAATATTTTTGATAAGGCTCGTTTTTTCAAGAAGAACCGAAACATGTAAAATTTCTAAGAAAATTCAAATTTATCTTAAATAATGGCGTTTTCAAACTTGTTTTTATAAATATATACCCACTCGTATACCACCTACACTTATTATATATATATATATATATATAATATATATATATATATATATATATATTATATATGTGTGTATGTATGTGTGTGTATATGTTTGTGTGTCGGTGTTTGCCCCCCCCCCCCCCACATCGCTTGACATCCGATGCTGATCTGTTTACATCACCGTAACTAGCGGTTCGGCAAAAGAGACCGATAGAATAAGTCCTAGGCTTACAAAGAATAAGTCTTGGGGTCGATTTGCTCGACTAAAGGCGGTACTCCAGCATGGCCGCAGTCAAATGACTGAAACAAGTAAAAGAGTATTTATACCAGGACAATAAAAGTTAATCTAGTAAACAAAATAACTAAATCGTCCCCCCACACAAAAAAAAATTAACTCTACTGTATAACGAATACGGTTATATTATTATCTCTTATTATAAAAGGCAGATTTTATCTGCCTCCCTTTGGGAGTTATACAAATCTACAATATAGCATTTCTTCAATTACAATTTACCTAGCAATTTTAAGAGTACAATGCATCGCGTCATGCCAGGTCCAGTTTTTAAAATTTAAACTCCAATTAAGCAAAATTTACAGAAAACTCACATTCTGGTGTGTGTGTCAAATGCTTTTCTTAGTCTGGTTTACACCACACGCAAACGCACACACACAGTGGGCAACGAATAAAATGAAAGTAAATTCACTTACTGTAGTGAGTGATTCTTTCACTCTGCCTCCCACTTCCTCTTTCCACACATAGACACGCAAATATATAAATAAAATTGTAAGCTAACGTGCGTGTGTGTGAGTGTATGTGTGTGTGTGTGTGTGCGTGTGTGTGTGTGTTAGGGTGCGTGTGTGTGTGTGTGTGTGTGCGTGTGCGTGAGTGTGTGACAGGAAAGTTTTTTACGACGAATATAACACCTATATCCAAGTAGCAGAAAGATAAGACAGTAAGGTGTGATTTGAGGGAGATTTGGCTGCTATTTCTACCATGTCTAGCTGCCATGTAGGGGTCTCCCTCATAGGCTCATACATACATATATACATAGATAAGACAGTAAGGTGTGATTTGGGGGAAATTTGGCTGCTATTTCTACCAGGTCTAGCTACCATGTAGAGGTCCCCCTCATTGGCTCATATATATATACATACATAAGACAGTAAGGTGTGATTTGAGGGAGATTTGGCTGCTGTTTCTACCAGGTCTGTTAGGCCTTCTCATGTAAACTCAAGCTTTCTCATGCCTTGAACATAAGACCAAAGCAGAGAATGTATTCTTTTATTCTTCTGCTTTTTCCAGCCATTGGTCTGTGGCCATGCTGGGGCAATGCCTTGAAGAATTGTAGTTTAATGAATCAACTCCAGTTTTATTTTTGTAAGCATTGTACTTATTCTATCTGTTTCCTTTGTCAAACCACTAGGTGACAGGGATGTAAACAAACCAACATTCGTGGAGGACAATCACAAGCACATACACGCTCACACACACACATACATGCATACACATATACACACATACATACATACATACATATATATATATGTGTGTATATATATATTGCAGCGTGGAAGGTGTTTGTAAGCCATTTAAGAAACACACAAAAACCGTTACATTCACTTCAACATTTAAATTTAATTTGCCAAAATATTTTCGTCGCTTTGAGACCGCGACCTGTTCACTGACAAAAATATCGTGCTAACAGGTCGCGGTCTCAAAGCGACGAAAATATTTTGACAAATTAAATTTAAATGTTGAAGTGAATCTAACGGTTTTTTGTGTTTCTTAAATGGCTTATAAACACCTTCAAAGCTGCAACTGTTTTCGTTCTAGCACACGATCTCAGATCAAGTCACTTGCTATGCAAGTACATCTCTGTAACTATATATATATTTATATATATATATATATGTATATTGGTAAAAACAGTAAGATAACAAAAGAAAGAAAGAGACCTCAATATTATGTAAATAGAGGAAATCTTTATATATAAAAGTGAGGTTGTGTGTCTGTCTCCTACGATTTAGATTCCTAACTACTCCCACATTTTGCGGTGCAGTTTAACCAAAACCGGGTATCTTATAGTCGTGATTCATATAGAGACCGTCTGGGTATTACCGCGCGTCTACGATGAGTCTACGATTTAAAAAAAAATTTACCATCAATTTTTCCCATTTTTAATCCATTTTTGACATATATAAGGGAAGTAACTCTCTAAAATTTATTATTAAATCTCAGAACGTAAAAAGCTACAGTAACACCCCTCCCCCTTTGTGGTTAGCCATATTGAGATGGCTATTATACTTTACATCTCTAAAAATGCTTATATAATTATTTCCCTTACAAACCCGAGCAACGCCGGGCGATACTGCTAGTATAATATATTTCTAGATGCAATATGGGTTCAAATGAGACTTCATAATGATATATTCTCCCAGCCAAACAATATTTATAAGTGTAAAAGAATAACAACAGAGACAATGTTTAAAAAATTTGTCAAATGTTATTTTTTTCTTTTGTATTAATAGGAGTAAACTCGGGCTAACTTCATAACAACTTAGCCATGCACTTCTATCTTACCTTCAACCGACACGTATATTGTTTCATCTCAATCTAGTCGTTACTTCTGATAAGAGACGAATGACGTTAGTACAGTAGAGCTAAATTTTTTTCATGGGCGGAACGATTTAGTTATTTTGTTTTACTAGATTAACTTTTATTCGTATTATTCATTGTCCTGGTATAAATGTGTATAATGATAGTAACGATAACTTCCAGTGATATTTAAAGATGTATTTGCAAGGATGCACGAGTATACACGATATTGTATGCTTTCTTAAAGTCAATGTAACTCCTTCAAAATTATCTAATCTATCGGCAATTCATCCTTTGTTTCTCGTGATCCCTTCCTGCAGTTTTGTTCACCTCCTAGTATTTCATCTTTATTTCAAGGTAGCTGTACAATTAGATATTTATTTTTTAAACAGTTCACACAGGAAAGAGCGACAATTCCTAGTGAATTCCTTTCGTTCAAGAACACTCACCAAAGTGATTTAACTGATTTGGCATGGCCTGTAAACGTAATGCATTCAGCATTTTCCGCCACATCATTCTATTAACAAAAATACTTACAACTACACACAGTCTTGAATGAAGACATGAATGTAATATTTCCTTCTTGCTGTCGTGTAGCAACCATAATCTGCCTCAAATCAAATACCATCGCCTTAATGAAAGTACACAGAGATAAACGTCGTCTTATATATATCTAATATATATCAATCATAGTATGTGTGTATATTGACTAACACATACATTTCTACAGTTCTCAACCGACCTTCTTTACACTCACATTACTTATCTCCCAAGGATGGTCATACATTATAACATTTTACCCAGAGCTCCCACGTAAATGGACAAACCGGGGTAAACGGTGGTTTACACGGGCTTTTCTCTCTAATTCGTTGTATGTACATAGTTTTTTTTTTATGTAGTGTCTCCCATATATTTTTAATCCGTATGGTCGTATATTGGCATTAGAGAATATTTTTAGTGGTTTTCACATATTTTTATTTATTATTTACTAGCTTACAAGCCGCACTATTAGGCGGTTTTTAAGCTAGCTCCTGTGGAGGACACTTCATTAGGCCTTGTTCCCCAAAATTACACTTCATGCATTGAGAACATATTAAATTTTATTAAACTTGAACAATGTTTTTCAAGCAATGAGCAATTTTCATCAAAGCAATGATATAATTTGTCGACTTGGTACTTACTGCAAAGCTGCGTGATAAACAGCAGTACCACCACCATCTGTCATACACACACCATTGAGACTTCTGACGCCAACACCATCAATACCTTTAACTTCACTGCCAACACCCCTGTCTTTCACATCACTTACTCTCACCGTCATCCTTGACCACGTCGGCTACCATCACCAGCATCATCATTACAGCTGCCTCTGCCTCTGTCACAACTACAGTTCATATTATTACTATCAACCCATTACCATTACAAAAACCTAAATATGTGTAAATGAATTTTGTTCAACTTTTTAGTCCAGTATGTTGGTTCAGTTTTCAGTCCCTCTTTCTCTCACATACCCACTCTTTCTCTTTCACTTATTATTTCTCCTAATCAACACTACTACTTTTAATAAAAACATCAACTCTCCCTAAATTTCTTTGTCCCCCTCTTTTCTTTCTCTCTCTCTCTCTCTCTCTTTGTCTGTCTTCGCCCCCGCCCTCACCGTATGGGGAATAGATGTCATGATTTTTGCTGGGAACTTATAACTCCTTGTTAATCATAATTGACCTTGGGCTACGTAGCAACAACAACAATAATATATACGGAATGAGTTGCAGGAAATAACAAACGAGTGAGCAACGCGACCGTATCATAAGATAAAGCATAATATATGGTTTATCGACTGAGGAAGCCTCTACATGGTAGCTCACACTGTAGAAAGAGCAGTCAAATCTCCATCAAATCACTTTATTCCTTACCATCTTTGAAGAAGAACTGGCTCTTTAAAAATACTTTTCTGTACAGAATTCTCGATAAGGAAACGTTGTAGTCATAGCTGGAAGTTTCTTGGATCATATATCTCTTCTATGAAGGCTAACTTTTGGTAAACCACCACTGCGACCAGTAATAACAACTACAACAATAACTGCTACCGTCTCCATAACTCACACGACTGTAGACCACCTGCTCCATTAACATTAGTTATCCATTATCTATTCTACCACTCCACCAGTACCACCACTACTGCTGCTATCATTATTACTACCACCACCACCATTGCTGCTATTACTACTACCACCACCACTACTACTATGAGTATCCACAACACACCAAATACTGTCAGCACCTACTCCTTCTACAACCATCACAACTATATTAGCACGCCACCATCATATCCACCACACACCACTAATAACTACTATCCCTAACACTATTAATAACCCAGCATCTTAACCACAACTGTAGCAAAACTAGAAGATTTTACAATCAAATTAACTTACTTAATAAGGATACATGCTAAGCACGTTTCTGACTTCTATTTATAGTTTGTTTTCAACCTCTATTATTTTTGTTTTACCATATGACCGATTTCGACAACAGGTCATTAAACAGTGTGTACAGGCTGCTTGTGTTTTGTATTCTCTTGTTTTTCCATTAAGCGTTATCGATGCATTATAATTGAAATAATAATAATAATAATAATAATAATAATAATATTAGTAAATATAAAGACCTGCTAATAGAAATTGAAAAAATGTGGCATCTCAAGGCGACTACAGTCCCAGTGATTGTAGGATCTCAAGGAATGATAACAAAAAAAGTACTGAAACCTATTTGAAAATGATTCCAGGCTTACTATCCCTACAGGAAGTGCAAAAAATCGTGTTTACTGGAACGGCTCATGTACTGCGAAGAGCATTATCACTGTGAAAACAACATCCATCCATGAATTTATTTATTTATTAATTTTTAAATACATATTTTATCTGTGAATTTGCGTGTGTAATCTGGGAATGCATACAATGAGCTTCTCTGCCCTAGGTGTATGGAAAACACTCGGCGAGAAACGGAAGAAAATTTGAAGAAAGAAGGAAAAAACATAATAATAATAATAATAATAATAATAATAATAATAACAACATGCGGCATTTTGTCCGTCTTTACGTTCTGAGTTCAAATTCCACAGAGGTCAACTTTGTCTTTCACCTTTTCGAAGTCGATATATTAAGTACTAGTAAAACAACGGGAGGCCATGTAATTGATTAGTCCGCTCCAACAAAATTTCAGGCTTTGTGCCTTTATTGAAAAGGATTGTTATTGCTTTTAAGAAGGTAATTTGGTAGAACCGTTAGCACTCCGGGCAAAATGCTTTGAGGCATTTTGTCCGTCTTTACGTTATAAGTTCAAATTCCACCGGGGTTGACTTTCACTTTTATCCTTTTGGGGTTGTTAAAATACTCCTAAAATTACTTCCCATGAGCCAAAATTTGAAACCATTATTACAATTATTAACATTGTTAAGGCGGCGAGCTGGTAAAATCGTTAGCACGCTAGATGAAATGCCTAGCAGTATTTCGCCCGTCGCAACATCCTGAGTTCATATTCCTCCAAGGTCGACTTTACTTTTTATCCTTTCGGGTCGATTAAATAAGTACTATTTGAGGACTGAGGAAGATGTAATCCACTATCCTTCATCCTCAAAATTTCAAGCCTTGTATCTACAACAGAAAGGATTATTATTATTATTATTATTATTATTGAGTGGGAGAGCAGTACAAGCCATCAAAGTGACACTGGGGTAAAATATACGAAGCCCAGTATACCCATCATGACTACCCGTCTGATAAGGGTACACCAGGCACATGCATCACAACCATATGTGCGCGACATGGTGATCTCATATCAAGATAAACAGCACATGATCTTGCAGGTGGGGCCCAAGGTCTCCTAATAAGGATTGTTTAAGGATGTTGAACGAACCACCCATGTTTCCAAAGGTGAATTATCTAAACCTCTAACAATTCCTTTCAACACACAGCTCTGATGCTCCCCCACTACTCCTGCTCATGATCAGAGATGCACATATCGTTAGCCATTAAGGGACATGCTCAACTGGTTAAGGTCGAACATCTGACAAGCAAATCTGTGTTATTGAACAGAATATTTTCTGTAGCCCATCTTGTCTACCAAGACAAAACAATGTACATGATAACACTTTCAGTCAGTTAAGATGAGAAGCCATGTGAGCCACTGCCTGGTACTGCATTAGGACATGGTACTGCTATTATTGTTGTTATTATTATTATTATTGGTATTATTGTTGTTGTTTCTTTCTAGTCCTGTTTCTTCATCACGTCTCAATTTCTCCCTCTGCAACTTAGAGACGCAACGCTTTCTTCAATACAATGTGTTATTCCGAGCCAAATCCTAGCAGCTGTGTACTTCCAATAAAGTTTGTCATTTTCAGCTTTACATGCCAGAATATTTTTCTTTGCTTTCAGATGGCCCAGAATGCACCGATCACGATTCATATCACACTCCCTTTTAAGGCGCTATGGTTACATTTAACTCCCAGTACTAGGTCTTGTTACTTTTCGACTTTCTCGTTCTGTCTTCATTAAAATCTGGTCTGTATGTATAGCTACGTCGATGAAGATCTATTTTTTGGTAGTTGAGTGATACCAGTTCGATTATGTTGCAGTTTCTTTTTTTGTGTATATTGACATATTCCCACGTAAGTTTCACCTGGCCATTTTTTGTTACTAGCAAAGGTTGATGCTCATACCACTTGGGACATTTTAGCCCATACATTTTGCAAAATTCATAGTGTATTCTCATTGCTCCCTTGTCATGGCGTTGTTTTCCACTTCATTTAGGCCAATTTTGAGCATCCACTAATTATATGTTTAACTGTCTCAGATGATTTTTTTCCATATAACGTACACAAAGGTGATACTGCTCTCTTAACAAAACTGCACCTGATTTAGTTGGTTCGCAAGGCTTCGTTTTGAACAGCAAATATCAATCTTTCTATTTACATTAAAAATCCGCGATAGGATTCTGGAAGTGATGCTCCTTGAAGAAAAGAAAAGATCAGAAGTCAGAAAAGCGAATGATGTTGCTATGAAAATTCTTAATTAAGGACATCACAGAGTTAAATTCTTTGATATTTGCTACTGCTTATGCCATCTCCGTGAAGAGGATGTTTAGCGAAAAAGACGTAAAGAGAAGCAAAGAAGTTCTAGAAAAGAGAATAAAATGAAGCATCGACACATGGAGAAAAGGTTTTAAGTAAGATCTAGGAAGTAAGGAGAGGAGATATGAGGCTCAGTCACGGTGAACAGAACCACACAAGTAAGAAATAGTACCTGGAGAACAATAACGTTTTGTTTATCTCGAATATGTTAATACAAACGATCAAGGTGAGTGGAATTAAGATCAAATGATACCAAGAAAGTTGCCTACAGTTCAAACAAACTAATTGTTCAGAACAAGAATCTATATCGAGGAAATAGAGAAGAGGCAGAGTTACCTGGTACCACAGTAGCAACTTCGTTTTTAAGCAAGATTTGGTCAGAGGCTGTCAAACAAGAGGACTCCCTGGCTACAAAATGTGGAAGATTTTCAGTAACAGAGTTATGAGGACATTATCATCACGTTGGATGATAAAAGCAGGAGTTAGTAAGATGAGGAAGATTAAAAATATTATTAAGATTAGAAACTTTAATTCAACTGTCCCAGAGCTAGTTCAGTGATTTTTTTCTCAAAGGATTAAATTTGCAACCTAAGCTACAAGAATTTCTACAAAGTTGTGTACACCAAGGCACTGTACCCGAGTGGATGACCACAGAAAGAACCGTATTGATCCAGACGGAGGTACCCAATGATCCGAGGCCAGTCACTACCGTCCGTTAGCTCCCTTACATATGATACGGCCGCTTCTAATTGGAAAAATTGGAAAACGTTTGTACAACCACTTTCATATAAAATGGACGGCTAGCAGATGAATAAAAGAGCTGAAGAAAGGGTTCACGAGGAACGAAGGATCAGTTGCTGGTAGATAAGGCAATTTTAAGGAACTGTCGCAGAAGGCTGACAAGCTTATCAATGGCATGGATTTATTATAAGAAGGGATACAATTTGGTTCTTACCAGCGAATTCGTAAATGCATGAAGAGGGTCGAGACTGCTAAAGATGTATATTTGATCAGAAGCAGTATGAGAAACTGTAAGACAATTTTGGCAGCTGGTAGAAGGGAAAACGGACAAGAATGAAGAGAGCGAAAAGTTGCTGGTCTGTTTGTTTACTTGTTATTTAGGGTACTTCCTGGTTTTATTATGTTTTAATTAAATATTTTTATTACTATTTTTATACATGAATACACGCCTTTTGTAATGCCTCGATTTCGCTTTTATCTAGAAACCTAAAATAATATATCATAAAATACCCCCATTTGAAACAGAATTGAAGAAATATTTGTAAACACAGCCCACAAATATTACCTCCATAAAACATATGGGTTAACAATTCTACATATTAAGCAAATTACTTATAGAACAATGAATTCCTAAAGAGAAACATATAGACACTCTTTACAACTACCCACATACATCAAAGCACAAGATAAATAAATTTCTATACTAATAACACAATGGAATGTCCGATTAATAACTTTCACCATCCGAAATCCTAAATACCAGGTAAAAAAACACTGACATACTACCTACTTATATTCTGATGTGAAACCCTAAAATATATTACAAAAAGTTAACAAACCCGTTTTCTAAATGTTTAAATACTGCCCAAAACTTTAACATTTACATTTTCAGAGTAAAGGATTAAATCCAATAAAACCAAAAGTAATAGAAAATACTGGAACATAACTGTTTACAAAAAGGAACACACCAATAAATTCATTCCAAGTTCTACATACAAGGTTCGACATACATGAACAAATTCTAAACAATAATATAACCCCAAATTTAATCCATAAAATATTTCTTCACCTCTCCACCACAAGCTACCCTACAAACGAATTACCACTCCACTGAAACCAACATACCGAAGGGAGATTGTACCTCAAGAAAGACTATAAAACTGAGGTTAACTTCAATGCATCAGAGTCCGACTATGGCTCACCTGGCCAAAACTTCGAAGCCACTCTCAATAATATTCTTGTTTAAGAATAATAAATTTGGGCTCGAAAGTTTACAGAGTAGCCTATCAGATTAATGTAAAGTTGTTTTTATAACTAAACATAAAAAGGGAAGCTAATAACTCATTTTTATCATGAGAAAATGTTTTAGTTGAATAAACATCATTGAACGTTTCACTGTATAAAGTATTCAGCTTAGCACTTAACTATATGTTCTTCATGTAAACCACGTAGCGGATATTTTCAACTTTACCATTGTGAATTATTATGTAAATATACACACACACACGTGTGTGTGTGTGTGTGTGTAGAAATAAATACACTTTAGATCAGTTAAAAATATGTTCAGAACATATTTGAACTTGTCTTATTTCAGATTTGGCGTGGAGAAATATTATCGATTTAGGCATAGAGTTATTTATGGATTAGTGAATTCATTTAATGCTCTTTTGTGTTTTTCAATATCAGATTCCAAGACAGACAACTTGGAACTGGTTGGAAAGTTTATCTTTTTCCGTACGAAATCAGAAATTACATACGTAAACCGTCACACCGGAACAAATAGAGAAGTGAGCAAGTAAAAGATGGAGAATAACTTTAGATCAGTTCTAATATATTTAGGACAGATTTGAAAGCGTGCATCTACCTATCGCTTTAACATGGCCATTGCTATGATACAAATGACATTGAGCGAATTTTTACTGTTATCATTAAGTTAATTTTTTTTTCGCTTATTAAGGCGGCGAGCTGGCAGAAACGTTAGCACATCGGGCGAAATGCTTTGCGGTATTTCGTCTGCCGCTACATTGAGTTCAAATTCCACCGAGGTCGACTTCGCCTTTCATCCTTTCGATTAAATAAGTACCAGTTACGGACCGGGGTCGATATAATCGACTTAATCCGTGTGTTTGTCCTTGTTTGTCATCTCTATGTTCAGCCCCGTGTGGGTAGTAAAGAAATAGGTATTTCATGTTTTTACGGATTGAGTTCAAATTCCGCCGAGGAATTAGCCTTTCATTCTTTCGGGGTCAATAAATTAAGTACTAGTTGCGTACTGGGATCGATCTAATCGACTGGCCCCCTCACCCAAAAATTTCGGCCTTGTGCCTGGAGTAGAAAAAAATGTTTTTCGTTTATTGTCCCATCTCTCATGGTTTTTCCCCAGTTCATACCCTGAATTTTCGTTTGAAATCTTTGTCTACCACTAAAATATATATTTTGTTTAGTCATATTAGTTATTAATTATTTTTAATAAGTCGACTGGTCATTTGCGACACTAGTGCCTGATTAGACATTCATATTGTATATATCGTTTCCGGAAGATTGTTATGTCACTGCTGGTAACCTATCCTAGAGGAACCCATAGCAGGGAGAAATTACGCAATCTGGAAGTTCCGATATAACCGTGTGCTTATATGTACCACGAGTCCAGATGAGATATCCTCTCAAGTTAAATATCTCTGTATCCTGTGTTCTAACAATTTTCACGTCAAGTCGCAGATTAAGATTACCTTTTGGTATTATTATTGCGTATATCGCTATTTTTTTTAGTAAGCCCAGTGGCCATTTGCGACTTAGGTGCCAGAATAGACATTATGAAGCACGTATAAGAGTACGACTTCGATACTTGTGATGTTGGTTAGCTTTTAGTCTTCGGTTTACTCCGATGGAGTAAATTATAGTCAAATGTATTCCAGCGATGACCATCTCATCTGGGAGATATACAAGACTTAAATTATCCAATTATCCTTTTCCAAGAATACACCTATTTGATGGTACACACATTAAATCATGTGACATGGGGTTTTCAACTCCTGTTTTAGCTGATAAATTGGTAACCGAAACATTCATACTACTATTACTACTACTACTACTACACTGAACTAAATTGTTATCTATCGCTACGTGTAAACAGCCACTAGAATTTAACAGTTGCGAGATAAATATTAAGGATATATAGAATTGCTACTGGGCCAGGAAATATGGGAAGATATACTTCTAGAAAGACATGGAAACATAAAATGTATGGCATTACGAGGAAATGGCCTTGAAGCATACGACAGCCAGAGAAATCTTATCCTATAACTTGTTCTGTTATATTTATCTGATCTATAAAATACTAATAAAATGTTTATACATTTCTGCCACACTTTCAATAAATAAAGACACGCGAAACAATGCCATAGTAATAAAGGTAACTCAAATAATTGGTGTCCGTCAGAGACCTTTGATATTTAATAGCTTGTATACTTGTTAGTTATCTATCTGTAAAATCGTGAGCAAAATTAAATAGTGGGAAAGGGTGAGGATATAGAAAAAAGTTTACATGATAGTATAAGGTGCGAGATGAAACAACGACCTCATCACAATATCCATTTACACAAAAAAAAAAAATTATATTTGTAATGCAGCTTGGATGATAGTCGAGTAGATAAAATGAAGGTGTCTTGTATCATGTTTTGCTCTTAGCCGATAATTAAATACGCAAATGGTCCAAAGAAAAAATTACTAAACATTAAAATAAGCAATTCGTTCAACTCTTAGCATACTTAGAAAGGGACTGTAAATTGTATAATCACTACGTCTTGTAGTTTCAAGAGATGCTGGAAGAATTAAAAATTTTCATTTTATTTTTGAGTTACACGGAAGTTTAAAAAAAAAAAAAAAAAAAAAGGGAAAGGTTTTTGTTTTTTTTAAGTTAAAACAAAAATCGAGTTTTGAATTAAAAGATCTTACTGGCAAAAACAGACTCATGCACATGAAGTTTAATATTGTCTTAGCAGTTGATTATTCAGGTATTAGTTTCTTTCGCAGGATATTTTAAAAGCTTGTATATTTGAGACACTGATGCATAAATACTTTATTCAGTGGAATTATCCGATATCCATTTATAGTGATCATCGAAGAGACGAATTCTCTGGGCAAGAATTTTAAATATATTTTGAACACATTGATATTTTCATCGTTTCTTTTTTTTTAAGTCTCCACACAATTTGTAGATGTAGCTGCTTAGAGCTCCAGTTACAAATTTACTTCCAGCTTAAAAGCTTGGATTCTGCATTTCCCCTACAGGTCTTGTAAAATTGAACTTATTCTATAAAACCAATGTGAGAGTGAATTAAATATTTTCAGTTCTAGCAATATTGAAATTGCAAACCGACGTAAAATATGAATTGATCGACTGTATGGTTTTTACAAAAAGTTATTGTCAGTTAAATCAGCCATTTATTTAAAAAAAAGCATACTAGGTTACCATTGAAGGTTTCGGAAAATGGGTACATAAGGACATCGAATCGACCTCCGGGCATATATCATTCGATATATAAATTTTCGATATTAATTCAGACTTATATAAATTAAGTTAAAGCAGTATCCTAGTATATTAGCCACAAAACAGACAGATTGGTATATTACATGTACAGAGTAAACCATTATATGATACCCAGTCATCCAGAATGTATTTCTGAAATGCTGAGAAACTACACACACATAAGCGACTTCTATCGAAAATAAAATAAAAAATTTCTTGGTTGAAGTAATATTTGTTGAATGCTAGAAAGTTTTAATATGGGTATTCAGACTTTCTGACACTAAGACAAGATAGTGAAATTTAATTTAAGGTGCGAATAACTTTTGTAATCAAGTTATTACGGATGAGCATATGGTTAAACTGGGTGGTAGCACCCTGAATAACAATGTTTAACACGATGGGTGTGAACCCCAAATCAGTTTTACTTAACCTAGCATATATGTCAAGGCTTCCTATATAAGAAAAAAAACCGTAACGTTGCTAGAGAATTGTAAATATTTAAAAAGGCAACTTCGCAGTCCAGGAATCACTATCACGGTTGAGAGTTACATAGCCATTTAGTGCGATGCACATAATTCCGAATTGCATTTATAAAGAACTAGCAGTATCGCCCGGCGTTGCTCGGGTTTGTAAGGGAAATAACTATATAAGCATTTTTAGAGAGTTACTTCCCTTATAGATGCCAATTCGGGCTTTCTTAGCCATTTCTGGTTTGGTGTCTTCAAGCCATGAAGTCGTTGTTCTAAAAGAACGCTGGTTTCCTTGACAACGCTTTACGACGTTGATTTCCTTACACTCCCTTCCCCACAGCTTCACGAGGGAGGGAAGAAGGGGAGAAGCAAACAGGTGTAGGTGTGACCATGGACGCCAACTCCGCCGCCATCGACACACGAAAAATTATGCATTAAAATGGAATAAAAAATGTTAAATTATTTTTAAAATCGTAGACTCATTGTAGACGCGCGCTAATACTCAGACGGGCTCGATATGAATCACGACTATAAGATACCCGAATTTGGTTAAACTGCACCGCAAAATGTAGGAGTAGTTAGGAATCTAAATCGAAGGGGACAGACACAACTACAGTTTTATATATATATATAGATAACAATTAGCAACAGTAATCCGATGCATTATGAATTAATGCGTAGTATAGTTGTGGAACACATTGCCGAACAAAACTTGCTATCGTTGTAGTACGATATAATTGCCATTAAGTTGTCAGAAATATGAAGAGAAACTCCAGTCAGTTATTTCTGATTAATACAGTGAAATGCTGCACTGCAAAGTTCGGTGCGATTATTTAAGAATCGCATATAATAAATTGAAGTCATTAAAACATTGATTCAGAAAAAAAAAAAAAAAAAAATCCCGGAGCGGTGTTTCAGGTTGAAAAAGGTTTGTCTAACAACGACTAGACAATTGTTTAGTCATGAACAGGTATACAATGTGGGAAGAATTGTGGCCTACATATAAGTTAAAAGCATTGGCAATGCCTGCTAACGGAGGATTACAGTGATATAGAAAAAGAGCTAATGGTATGCCATAATGTAGTATTAAAAATACACAGAAATATAAAGACCTTAAAATCGTATCCAAGACGCTTCTCAAAGTATTTATGTACAATGTATAATTTGAATAAATAAATCGGTAAATGTATCCAAAATACTGATGGAGAATTTTTAACATCGACTAAATATTTTGTTTTGCGGCTAAAAATTCATATATAAAATGAAAAGCAAATTGGTTTCAAATTAGGATATTCGAAGAACCCGAATTGTTTAAGGAATCGATATACTTCAAGCTGTTGTTCAGATTCCACATGAAAATAGTTGACTTTGGCGGTGTTGAATGTTAAAAATTTAAATATCATTACTGATTAAGGCCTCATAGAATACAAATCTAACAACAGTAATCATTGAAATATAAAATAAGTGATTGAGAAATTGCATATTCATCAGTGCACGTCCGCTTGAACAAGTAGTGATGAAATTGTAGAAGACAGTATTAGCACAACCAATAAGGAGTATTATGTATATCACTCCAATATGTCGAGGATTGACAAAATCAAGAGGTTTATAATATATAACAAAGAGTAACAGAGATACGTGGCAACGAAGGAATTCGAATGCGATGCATAGCATCTCGTCAGAGTAGCCGCAACTCAGCAGACTCAGTGGTAGAAGCAAATATGACAGAGAAACTGAAGCGAGAATTCCAAAATATAGTCCCATCTTGGCAGCAAAATGTAAGGTGTTCCGATCACGGTCCGTACGTCGAAAACCTCGACAGCTACAGGTGAAAAGATCTGCGCATTTTGCAATACAGTTATCTACAAAATCTACAGTGAAGTTACACAAGAACTTTAGGTATGTTGCTCTCTTAAACCGGTGAATACGTCTTTGAGGTGCTTGGCGTAAACGTCTCGTCTCCCTTTCATTTGGACATGTGCAACGTGGATATGCTACATCAGCCATATTTTGTTGAGTAGGGTTCCAGTAAACTAAAACAGAATTTCCTCCTTTTTTTTTTTAATTTCAAAAGATTAAATTTTCTGTATTTATCGAGATTTACACTGATAGTTTTATTTTCTTTACTTTCTTTTCTTTACTTAACCCCCACAGAAAAAGGCGAAAAACGTTAATTTCATGAACGATATCATTTTTACGTGCTTTAAAGTTGCAAAGAAGTATTTCTTATGCAAATAAGGAGAAAAATATCCTTCATTTTTCAAGCGAATCTTTCACAGTATTTGTAATCTTTTGATAAAATTAAAAACTGGTATTTCACACACTTGTTACACTGTTTCGTTACACTGTTCAATCATATATAACTCCAAGTAATATATAAAACATGCAGTAATAAAGTTTTTTTTCCGCTCTGAGCACATATAAATATATATACACACATACATTTGTGTATATTTATATATATAGCATATAAATATATATATATATATATGATGTGAGTGTGCATGTATGTTTAAACACACACATATATATCTATATCTACATACACACACATATATTATATAAGATCCGTTCTGCCTGTCCCTGTGTGTCTTCTAGGATCTCGAGCAATCCTCCATCCGATTGCGCTCGAATTTGTTATGTAGATACCGACAGTGCAGGGCGTGTATAAGTCTTGAAAAAAATTACAAAAATCGATTCCAGGTGAGAATGCGATCGATAAAACCGTGGGAACGTGCATTGGTACGCGCAAGTACATCAGCTGTTGTGATCGATACTACGCGTACGCGAGAAAAATGCAAGTGCA
Organism: Octopus sinensis; assembly: GCF_006345805.1. NCBI lineage: Eukaryota > Metazoa > Mollusca > Cephalopoda > Octopoda > Octopodidae > Octopus > Octopus sinensis. Next base: position 68,513,318 of record NC_043007.1, on the reverse strand, counting down.
GTTTGCGCAAAAAACGCCGGCTGGCTTGAAATAATACCACAAAATGCATTATATTTAAGAGACCATAAAACTAAGATGCAAAAGAGATATTTTGTTCAAACTTGGCATGAAGGAATGAAAGACTATTTGGTTTCTCAAGAATTTTTTTTTTATTTTTGCCTTAACTTCGTTTAACAAAGCCAAAAATTTTATTGAAATAAAGGCATGCTTAATTATTTTTTAATGAAAAGAAAAGACTGATTGCTTTTTATTCAGCAGATATGATTCAGCACCGTCCATTAGACGGGGAGCATTTTGCTCGTATATATATGTGTGTATATATATATATATATATATATATATATATATAGTGATAAATTACGGAGAAATCATTAGATGAAGCTTTTTTTTAACGATAAAATATCCAAATATCAATTTCTTTATATCCCTCAGGGAGCCAAACAGAGAAGGGGTAATACAGATGAGGGAGGGGTCGATAGTGCGTATGGTTTTTACACAAAATCCAAATATCACGACAAATTTCTTTTATATTATCATACTTAATAATAAATATATTACTAACATGTCTTCACTAATACAAAATGTTGAAATAATAAAAATGAAGTGATGGACACAAGGACCCTACAAACATCCTATTCATTCTTCCCAAAGACACATATAATCCATTCACACAGACATATCACTGCCAGCAACACAGGGGAAAATAAACCACCATAACTAAACATACATACAGAAATTCACGTGTTACCCCATAATTATCCCCTCCACGTCCGAACACCAGTGGACTCAAAAGACAATGCAATGTTATTTTTCATCAATTATTACACGTTATTTAATCCGATGTTGATACAACCCATTTTGTCTGGCCTGTACTAAGAATGAAGTGATATGATTGAATGTGGGTACCAGTGATCCTAAATGAAAACCAAAAGACAATGCTACATTCCTTTTTCATCAAGTGTTACATGTTATCTAATCGTTGCGAAACCAGTGAACATGGGAAGCATCTATTTCGCCGGCGAAGACCACACCCGTTTACCACCCAGGTACAACCAGAGGTGCCTTAGCCTCAGCGCATGTCTGCGCATCAATAGCCAAGGCATCCCTAGCCACACTTTAACGGTTGTTGAAAGCAAATAGAGCGTCTCACAAGCGGTTTCGAGCCCTGCCACAAGAAGTGGAAGAGCTGTCTTTCCATTTCGAGTTTGATCAATCACGAAACAGGACAAGGCACGACGGTTAGGCGGTATGTGATGACCGATGTAATAAACACATTGCCCCCCGCCCTCCCTTTCAGGGACAGTCACCGCTAAGACCAAGTCTTGGCAATGTGGGTCACCCTGCTCGATACCTCTGCCTAATTCTTCTCTATATAGAGGTCTGATCCGAAATAAACTCCTAGCAACTTAATCGGACCCTCCGTCCAACGTTCCACGACACTGTCAGGAGGTATCGACTTGCCTCTCCAGGTGCCGATCTGCAAGCCGACTGATTTTCACGATTATCTTTTGCTCCTGCCACCGTCTCGTATTCCTCAATGGCCTTGCCTACCCTCTGTAGGAGAGCCATTTTGGTCACGATGATGGTGATGTCATCCGGGTAGGCTGAAACCGACATCTCACAACCTGGCTGTCTCGGAATGCCGCTCAGCTTTCGCAGCAAAGGCTCACATACAAAAGCGGAGAGAGCAGACATCCTTGACGAACCGAGCGTTTGACGGCTTAGAAACAAAGCTGTTCACCCGAACTACCAAGTCACACATTTGAATGATCCACTTGAGGAAGCCAAGGCCCAGGCCGAACTGTGCCAGAACGGACACCAGGTAGGGATGGTCGACCCTATCAAAAGTTTTTGATTGGTCTAAATGGACCACTGCCTTTCCATTGCCGGAATCGTTATTAATTGCGTCTTTAGTGTATTGCATAAGATGGAGATTACCCTGAATGGATCTGCCGGGGATGGTACATGTCTGTGCTCTCCCGATCAACACATTCGCGACAGGCGCCAATCTTTTCGATATCACTTTGGATAAAATCTGCAGCTCTGCGTTGAGCAGAGTGGTGGGCCGAAAATTATCAATGACAACCCCCTTGTTCGGGTCCTTTCTGACGAGCGTCACCATTCCCCGGCGTACAAATCTGGGGATGAGCCCATTCTGTTGCCACAATAGGTGTCCGAACAAGTCCGGCATACTCTTATACAGCTCATAGGATAGACCATCCAGCCCTGGTGCTTTAACCGCCTCATAGTCTTGGTTATTTTCCCGTTTACTGCATTTATGTGGCTTTCGTCCACATTTTCATTCATTTTGTCTTGTTTTACAGTTGGTCTTTGGTTAGCTTGGTCAGGGTTAGAAGACTTGTCATCCGAATTTATTTTCACAAAAATAAATATTTTCCAAAATATTTTTTCAAAAATTATTTCAAAAATGACTCCCCCACCCCGTAACAGAACGTAGAACAACAAGAAAAGTTCAAAATTTAACAGTAAATGGCAACAATAACAATAAATAATAACAATTACTAACCAAATTCTCACAAAGAGAAATTAACCGCAGCGTGTTAAAGATTCTGCCAGCTCGCCGCCTTTGTCTGCGACCGTATTGGTAAGTAGACTTGCTTGCAGGCACCTTTGCAATTTACAGGGCTTTATAGAACCATTTCATACAAAAAATTACCACACCCAAAATTTCTTTTCTTTATTCTTGATCTACTTAATTCTCCATCTTCCCTCCTTTTCTCTTTCATTGATGTATGTATATATATATATATATATATATATATAATATATATATATATTATATATATATATATAATATATATATATATATATATATGTATATATAAAATATTATTCGAGACAAAACCACTATTTTGCAAAACAAACAAGGAAATACTTAATCAATACATAAAATTTTAATAAATAGTCAAAAAAACCGCCACTACAATCGTTTCTTGTCTTGATCGACAATCTTCAGGTGGACTTCCAATAATTCAGTGTCAAATTTTGACTATTTATTAAAATTTTATGTATTGATTAAGTATTTCCTTGTTTGTTTTGCAAAATAGTGGTTTTGTCTCGAATAATATTTTATAATATTTTACTATAAAATCGATTTAATCCTAAATCTGATTTTTTCCCTGTAAATTTGGATTTATTCCCTAATATTTATTATTATATGTATATATATATATATTAAAAGGCCTCTAAAAGAAGAAGCAAGTACTAGATACACAAAAAGTGGATAAATTCAATGAAAGGAAAATCAAAAACGTTTACAAACTCGAGCCGAGTTTGTAAACGTTTTTGATTTTCCTTTCATTGAATTTATCCACTTTTTGTGTATCTAGTACTTGCTTCTTCTTTTAGAGGCCTTTTAATGTACTTATATATGAATAACATATAGCCTAATGGCTATTTTGTCTTTTGTACTAGATCACCGGTAATAATAATTTATTTTATTACCTTTTTACTATATATATATATATATATATATACATACATAGAGAGCGTCGTACACATACATATGCACACATAAACACATACACCCACTAAAAAACATAAGACTACGGATACACGCAAAGAAGCATAAACGCACATGCACTTGTATTCATATATATATATATATATATATGTTTTTTAGTGGGTGTATGTGTTTATGTGTGCATATGTATGTATGTGTACGACGCTCTCTATGTATGTTTATGTATGGGTATATGTATATGTGTGTTGGTTTTAGTGTTTGTATGTATGTTTGTGATAAAACAATCCCTATTTAAACAGTGAATAACAAACTCTAAAACAGGGTTTCACAACCACTTTTCTTTTTATCTAGGGGCCCCTTTGAAATACTATTTTATTCTGGTGGACCCCATAGCCATTTGATGTTTAAAAATTGACTTTATAGAAGCTTTCAAAACACCCATTTTGTTTTTCACACATGAACTTGTATGGATTGAACTATATGAATCGTTAGAAAAATAAACCTAGCTGTTTCTTGCGATACATACCATCACATATACCTATAGTAACATTTTTTCAGGGGCCCTTAAAATACTGTATATATATATATATATATATATATATATATATATATATATATAATATATATTGTTACTTCTAGGAAGTTAAGTCCGCATTAGGGATAATATAATCCAACGTATTCCACTGGTTCGATCCGTATCATATAATGTTAAAGTCATTTTTATGTGTTTAGAATTATTGGAATTGTTAATATACAGGGAATATAATGAATATATTCGTGTCTGTGTGTATCAATCTTATATTAGTATTCAGTTGCTGCTTCCTCAACAAGACTGTAAATTATTGAAATATTGGAACTAGTTTTATAACAGATTTTATGTTGTGAACTTTTTTCATCCATTAGCCCACACAACAAATTGACTAGTTTTCTCTGATAAGATCACTTACAAGGGAATTAAAAGTGTTTGAAATCATTTTACATTACTTACACTATTAATTCGTTTTGATGTTTTATAGTGACCTTCATTGAGATGGCTAAGCTCAACACTGCTTTGGAATACTTTTTTCTTAAGCATGATATAGAATTCTGGTACATAAGAGGAATATATTCTAAAATGCTAAACTTAAAACGGTGAAAGCACATTCTATAATTTACCTTCGAAATGTAATTATCAAGTATCACAGAAAAAGATTATTCCAGTTTATATAATGTATTTTAAAATTAGTATAGTCAACAGATTGATTATGTGAAGTCTGTTCTATAATTTTGACAGATAAACCTGTAAATAAACATTGTCACAAACCCAGATGCCTGCAGCAAGTTAAAAATTAAATGATCTCGAGCAAAGAAATGCCATATGCAACCTCTCTGCACAGATGATGATCCAAAACCAGTGGTGAAACTATACCGAAAGACAACTTATTTTCATATATTACCACTTTGATAAACATGATAGCGCATTAGTAGACTCAATAGGGATATCATATCTATATATCCTTATGGTGTAATACTAAAACAGGTAACTGAAACTGTATGCAGTAGAAAGTACGAATCCGTATCAAACGTATCTGTATCAAACAACTGTATCTCACACATAAGAAGTCGCATAGATCAGATCTCCCTAGAGTAGTTCAATACAAACATACATTTAAATATGTATGCGTGTTTGTATATGTATGTGTATATATATCACTGTGCATAAAGACTGGCGTGTGTAAACAGAAATATACATAAAAGTTTGATGCTATATATGTTACTTCTCCGATATAATACGCCCTTTCTTTCCATCAGTTAAATATATCAACATTGCAAGAATTTAATGTCAGCAGATATGCACTTATTCAGAATTATTTTAAACACACGTTATGCAACCATAGAGAGCAACCTTTCAATATGTACAGAAGCAACAACGACGACAAAATAAAGAAAATTCGTTTAACTGAAATCAGTGACTGTTATACAGCAGCAGATTTAAATCTAAAACGGATTATGAAGACTACCCGTATCACACAGCCAAACAACAACAACAACACAACAACACAGTAGGCTGTAGGTTCAAAGATTATAAAAATAATAAGCTGAAATCCAGTAAACTCCCTAAAGATTACAAACGTTGGCCAATAACAAAATTTTCAACGATTTTAGTGAAATTACTTTCGAGACCTTGTCGCAGAATTGCAACCAAAATGTTGATATTTCAAGAAATAAACATAAACTAAAGATAACACAAGAGACCTGAGTGTTCGTTAATAGATAAAATGGATCTTCCACTATGCAATAACATTTCAGCATGAAAATATTTAATTTGATTTCTTTTGATTTTACTTTGGTTTTAGCTTGTTTATCTGAATATCCGCCCTTTCCAAACTATAAAGGAAAGAAACAACGAAATTATCTTTAGATTGTTTGTACTCGTTGTGATTATATAAATTATGAAGTGACCGAAGCAGTGGGCAAAGTGGCGTGCAGTATTTTCTTATATCCTGAGTTCCAAATCTACAACTTTTGTTATGAGCCTATAGAATCACAACCAGTCTTGTTCTAGTATTAATTTCATGACAATGGTCATCGTCTACAAATGTGTGAATAGGTACACAGCGCACCAACAGATGGCAGCACGCAGTTGCGTGTGCACTGAAAGCTAACAGGGACCTTCATGAGGCAGTGTGCCGTGTTACATTGCTGTGTTTACTCCACACGTTGGGAAATTTGTGTTTTGTGATCAGTTGTGTGCTGTAGTTTGAGATTTTGTCCTGGACAGGAAGTTGGAACAAAGATTCAACATGAAATTTTGCGTCGGGAAGTCTGCTACAGAGGCATGTGACAATGGGTCGTACGCAATATTTCGAGTATCGCGGGCACTCCATAAGCGGAAGAACGTCCCTGGAAGACGATGAGTGATCTGGAAGATCTGCCACGAGTGTCACCCCCGGAAATGTAGAGAAAATTCCTCAGCTTGTGCATGAAGATCGTCGAAAGAGAATCAACAACATTGCTGATGCCGTTGGTCTATCATATGGATCCGTGCAAGCTATCCTTACGTCTGAACTGGACATGCAGCATGTCTCTATCAAGTTTGTCCCCTGTATGCTGATCACTGGGCAGAAAGAACATCGAGTCGAACTCTGTCAAGATCTCCTTCAGCGTGCCGCTGATGGCCCATCCTTCATGTTCAGGATCAGAACCGGTAACGAGAGTTGGGTCTACCGGTACAACCCTGAGACGAAGCAGCAATCGTGACAGTGGAAGAGCCCTTCATCTCTACGTCCGAAGAAGCTGCGACAGAGTCTCGGCTCAACCAAGAGCATGAACATGCTCAACGTTTTTTGGGGTTTTTTTGACATCTGCGGTATCGTGCATCGAGAATCCGTCCCACAGGGACAGACTGTCGGTGGAGAGTTTTACTGTAACGTTTTGAAGGGTTTGTGAAAGCGATTGGGTTTGTGGAGCGCGAATAATTAGATTCTTCATGACGACAATGCACTCGTTTTGATACCACCTCTTATATATATATATATATATATATATATATATATATATATATATATAACGGGAAGCTTTATGAAAATAGACAAAAGACGAAGGCAGGTGGAAAACAAACGAACAATTGTATTAGTATGGCGCTCAGGAAATATAAATAAAACAAGTCTTTAACGTTTCGAGCCTACGCTCTTCAACAGAAAGATACACAGAGAGAAAAAAAACACAGAAAGAAGGAGAGAAAAAAATGCGTGCAGTAGCTAACGAATCAACATGGCGATCTGATTTCGGCCAGAGGTCAAAGATCAAACATGAGACGCGAGAGCGAAATAAGGGGAGATAATAGGGTTGATAATAGGGTTGATAAAAGGGTTGAAGGACCAGCTAATAGTGCGTAGGAGGGGTCTGGACGTGTGTATGTATTAGTATGTATAAGGGTGTGTGTGGTGTGTGTGTGTGTGTGTGTGTATGAGAGAGTATTAGTGCGTAGGATTGGTCTGGACGTGCGTATGTATGGGGTTGGTGTATGTATTAGTATGTATTAGTATGTATTAGTACGTATTAGTATGTATAAGTGTGTGTGTGTGTGTATGAGAGAGTATAAGTGCGTATGAGGGGTCTGGACGTGTGTATGTATAGGGTTGGTGTATATATTAGTATGTATTAGTACGTATTAGTATGTATTAGTTGGTGTATGTATTAGTATGGCACATCATATATGATGTGATGTGTAAAGTCGTGTGGTGTAGTGAGGAGAAGAGGGGGGAGAAGGGGAGGGGAAGAAGAGGGGGAGGAGAGGGGCGAAGAGGAGAGGAGGGGGAGAGAGAGAAGGGGGAGGAAGGTGGACAGAGGGAGAGGGGGAGAGAGAAGGGGAGTGAGGGAGTGAGGGAGCAGAGGGAAGGAGGGAGGGAGAAAGAGGGAAGAGGGGAAGGGGAGTAGGGGTGAAAGGATGCAGGACTGAAGAAGTAGGGGTCGGGGGGAAAGGATAGGTGAGGAGGGGGAGAGGGGGGTTAGATGAGGAGGGGGGGAGAGTTGAGACCAAATGGCGTATAAGAGCGAAGAGAGAAGATTAATTCCTGTTCACGGTGCAAACGGGAATCCGGATGGCCTCTGTGTAAGGACAAACCGAACACAGATAGGTGTTGCAAGGAGTGACCGGTGGAGCGGAAATGGCGTGAGACCGGTGTGTCGTTCGCAAGGTGGATGTCACGAAGGTGTTCCGCGAACCGGTCAGCCAAGCGGCGTCCCGTTTGTCCGATGTACAAGGAATTGCAGAGAGAGCAAGAGATGCAATAGATAATATTGCTGGAGGTGCATATATATATATATATATATATATGCTCTTGTGTATTTGTCTTTGTACCTGTGTTTATCTCCCACCCATCGCTTGACAACCGGGTTTGGTGTATTTTCGATCCCCGTTATCTAGCGGTTCGACAAAGGAGAAAGACAAAAAGTGTATCATGATTTTTTAAAAATAATAATTCGACTAAAAAAATTCTTCAAGGCTGTGTCCCAGCATGACCGAAGTCTAAAGTCCGAAAGAAGTAAAAGACGATTCCTAAAATGGTTAAAAGGCAAAGTCCACTAGATTTGAACTCAAAGCCTAAAGATCTAGAACAAACACTGGAAAGCATTTTAAGCAACTTGCTTCCTTTACTAGAGTCATGATAATGGTAGAACGCAGGATCATTTTAAGGTTGTTATTGCTGCTATTAAAGACAGATCAGTACTGATCAGGTTGTCCTATAATCAATGCCTTCCAGCCATGACTATTCCCTCTTTTCCCATTTGCAGTAAATCCAGGGCTATATTATTCATCGAGTACTTCCCTGAGTAAAAAGGATGTGATTTGAGTAATATTTCGATGCTATTTCTAGGAAACTGAAAATCATGTCAAGGGGAAGGCTGCATCCAAAGAGTAGACGCTTGGTCTGTATCACTAGAAAAGAGTGGACACAAGTAATCACGAGCTAGCTGATCGTCGCTGATCCCACTCAGTAAACAGACACAGCGAAATAGTTTGGCATCTCCTCAGCAATATTCGCTCAAATTTCTTGATGACGCATGTCCAACTGCCTTACAATTGGAATCAACGTGATACGACTTTTCAGCAACACATAAACTAAAATTGAAACTTGAACGACGTAGCAATGCCGACATCATTTTGAAGATATGATGTAAAGCAGCAAAAACAAAGAACAAAACAGTATTCACGATAAAGTAAAAAAGCAAGAAACAAGCCAGCTTTGAGATAAGTAACATCTATTATTTCTATTAATTATAATCTGAAAGTTGTAAACTAAATTATTATACAATAGATTCATATAAACTTCTAACCGTCGGCAGCAGACTTTATACAAAAGCAAAAAATAATTTTCTATTATAAATTTGAGACGGTATACTTTAACTCATAATCGTTATTATAAGAGGTAATAATTTATATAATTCACTAATTAAAATCGTTTATTGAAGTGAATTTCTTCCTGAAACCTAATCAGTGGTAAGCATAAGAAAGAAAGTGGATTTATAATTATATTTCTTGTATTGAAAACATGTGCACTAAGAGAACTATCTTTATTTGATATAAGATTGTGTTAGAATATATATATATATATATATAAAATTAATTAAGGGTAGAAATCAATATTTATCAATTAAAACCAGTGGTCTAGCATATTAAAAAAGAATCCGAAGATTAAAATATTTATATATACCAATTAAGGAGAATGGCGATTTGACGTCTATATCTAGCATGTTGACTGTCCACTTTTCATGTTCAGTCCTTATATATATATATATATATATTATATATATATATATATATATTATATATATATATATATATTTAAATGTGTGTCTATGTGTGTGCGTGTAGACGTTAGAAAGCTAACAGATGATTTGATATATACAAGGAAAAAAAACAAGGTAGAAAATGCTAAAATAATTTTATCGTGAACTCCATTTCAGTACCGGTTTTCGCCATTTAGACTTTTCAACTAAGAGTAAAATAAGAAAAACAATTAAATTGGAGAAAAAATTGAGTTTTGTAAATATTTCCATAAAAGGAATAAGTGAGATACTTACTTATACCCATGGGTATAAGTAAATATCTCACTTACTCCTTTTGCCATTTTTATCACTGATGAAGGGAAGGTTCTTATGAACTAACTTTGAAATCGGGTCCGATATTGTAATAACGGGATTTTTTATAACGTGCTTGTTAGTGATAAATTATATGGTTATTTACGTTGTCTATTTTCGGCATATTTTGGCATTAGAAATTTTTTCTTTTGCCCTTACTTATAAATTGTTTATATATATATATATATATATATATATAGTTTTTAGTTGAAGCTAAAACTTCAAAACCTCAGATATTTCAAATACAAACCTACCAATATTGCTATTGTGCCTAATATTCATGCCAATGTGAAATACTCTTAACTGAACTTTCACAGATAACATATACCATTACCCATTAGATTGATTCATTTTATTTATTTATTTTTCTCTATCCACTTTTAACTAGCGGTAAATTTAACTCTTGATATCATCTACTTTAATTTTAACGTTTTCATTAATTTATAGTTTGGTCCCATATATATATATACATTTAGTATTATTGTATTATGTTAAACCATGTGTTATCTATTTGAATGAATATTGTCTCATGCTGACGTTGTTTCCCCCTCTGTTGTATAATGTAATTTTCAAATGATATATAATTTCTTAATTCGAAACTGGTTACACAAAAAATCGAAGTCTTTTTTATGATAGTTCACAGTTCTCTTAATGAATATTATTTTGCTTGTAAAACACGTCTGGCTACTTAACATCGCCACACGTGGGATGCTACATCCTTCAGATATATTTAATGAGAAACGATGTAAAAGGATAGGTAATTTTCTATATAATACCAGAGAGAAAACAACACCTGAGTATTTAAACGGCATTTAGGAGGAAATTTTCCGCATTGAAAGTAGCATTTACACTTATGTCAGTTTGATTAATTAGGAATAAAAGCATAACAAAAGCAAAGCATTGTGTATAAGTTTATTAACTAAAGCTGCCAGTCAAAGTGCTTTCATTAACAGGTATTTCTCAGGGGCGAAATCTATATCAACAGCAAGATAATCACTTCTAAATGGAATACTCTATGAATTCATCATTCTGTATTCCTCATTGATGTCATTGGCATCAACTAGGGGGCGTTTATTAAAAACAATTTTCATATCAGATTATGATATAGAACACATGTTGAAGTAATACTGATTAAATAGTCAGCCTATGAAATGACACGTTGTCGGACCACCAAGTAGAGATTGACAGTATGTTTATTTCAGAGCCAAGATATTTTTAACGATTTCTTGTCCAGTATCATTTCTTGGAAATTGGCATCACGTAGATGTTTAATTACTTTAAGCAGCAAGATCTGAGAGTTTACGTTAATTGAAATTAATTACTTTGTAATCACTCCTTTCTGCTCTCAGATTAAAAGAAAAGGGAAATGGGCGTTTGTGATGTTCTAACATAAATATCTTATAGCAGTACGGTCAATATGAAAACATTAAAGAAAGTAACAAAACTTAAAATGAAAGTCACATTAGCATTAAATGATATCCGGCATAGACATAATTCCAAGAAGTATTCCAGTCGTACTTTATTTTGGCGAATCCAGAAGGATGGCAGGGTCACGCTTAGAAGTATAGATAACCCACGAATCTCTCTTTCTCTCTCTCTCTCTCTCTCTCTCTCTCTCTCTACACACACATACACACACGAACGGATAGAGATAGATAGATAGATAGATAGATAGATAGATAGATAGATAGATAGATAGATAGATAGATAGATAGATAGATAGATAGATAGATAGATAGATAGATATATGCTTAACACAACACAGAAAATAGTGCTTCGAGGCACGGCTTTCTATAAAAGCCGTGCCTTGAAGAAAACCGCCGTAGAGTAAATAAGGGCAACACAAGGCATTTTTGGTATATTATATGTACTCAATATATAGGCAAAATATTATTATAAGAAAATACTTATATATTACCTGGATACAATAAAACACTGCAAGATCTATATGTTATGTGTTATATATAGAAAATATATAGGCAACCGCATTATAAATACTCTTAACTTATTATAGATATTCAACATACAAACATAGGCATTGCAAGACACTATAAAGTAGCGGCATAAAATAAGTATTAGTAAGAACAAACGTACTGAAATATTTATTATGGAAGATTAACAAAACGTTGAGAATAGATATTTTACATATATTTAGATATATCTAATATCTATCTTTCGTAAAAATTTCAAATGGAATAAATATTTCGTAAGTTATGAGAAAATAAACAAATAATCTTGCAAACTGCAACGGCCAAAAGTTAAGGGTCACTTAGAAAAATATTGAAAATGGAACAAGAACAAAAAAGAAACCAATATTATTAATATTAATATTATTAATATCTATTCTCAACGTTTTGTTAATCTTCCATAATAAATATTTCAGTACGTTTGTTCTTACTAATACTTATTTTATGCCGCTACTTATGACCTCCTAACATATGTTACCACAGGACTAAATTGATGTCTTGCAAAATAGAGTAATATTGTTCCATTCGTTCTTCAATAGTTCCCAGAGTTCATCTTGGTTCATCGCGCCCCTTCTCCACTAATTTTCCAAATGTTTTCTATAGGGTTGGGATCAGGACTTTGAAGTGGCCAGTCCATGAGATCAACCCCTTCATTATTCAAAGAATCTATGACTCTCTTCGGAGAGTGACAAGGAGAGTTGCCCTGCATGAAGATAGGAGGTTGAACTGACGAGGATCGGAGATGTGGATAGGGATGCTGTCTAAGAATCTGCTTGAGATATCAGCATTGACAGTCCCTTGTACGCAAATATGTGAACCAGGACCAGCAGCAGAGATCACACCCCATACCATTACACTGCCTCTTCCATATTTCACAGTCTCTCTTCACACATGCACGAGATAACATTTCGCCACTTTTTCGTCGGGCGTAGATTCCGCCATCGAAACCAATCACGTTAAACGATTCATCGCTAAAATAAACCTGCGACCACTGTTCTTCTGTCCAAGTGACATGTTCGATTCTTCGTGGAGATCAGAACTTTCTTAGCTGGTGCCTGAGCAAGCAGCCCAGAATCTCGTAACCACCGAGAAAATGTTTTGCATGATACGTTGACATCAGAAGTGGAGCTAAACTCGCTGGACATCTCAGCAGCACTCTTAAACCTATCCTTCAGCGACATTCTAACCATAATACGATCCTGTCTTGGTGGCGTTTTACGAGGTCTACGGTTTGGAGTTTAGCATCTGACGTAAAACGAGCTACACTTCGTTGCACAACACTTCTAGACCTTCCTACAATAGTTGCTGTCCCAGAATTTGACTTTGCCTCTTGGTAAAGACACTCAACCGTTTGTTTTTCATCACAGGACACCGGTCGTCTCTCACAAGCCGTCATGTTGACAGTTAAATGTTCCAATAATGTAAGGTCATAAGAAGTAACTGTTAGCCCTTTAACATTCTTCTAAACAACAACTACTTCGGTTAGTAGTACATTTTTTTCTAAGTGACTCTTAACTTTTGGCCGATGCAATTTGGAAGATTGTTTGTTTCTTTGCACATAACTTACGTAATATTTATTCCATTCACTTGAAATTTTCACGGAAGATAGATATAGGAAATATCTAAATATGTGTAAAATATCTAGTTTCAATATGATGTTAATCTTCTATAATAACTATTTCAGTACACCTAACTGTTCCTCATATTATGGTCGTTACTATATACATGTAATTCATATACAATATACAAACGATAGCCGCATTTCAAGGCATTGTTTACATGTAATACATATACGACTGAGTTACTAGCGCTAAAAGGCACAGAATATTGCTTATATATAATTTATACGAAATTCATTAAAGCGAGATGAAAATAGAAAACAAAATGCAATAAAAATAGAACTGGTGAAGTAACAACAAAATTATTAATAATAATAATAATGGTTTCAAATTTTGCCAAGAGGGCAGCCATTTTAGGGGAGGGGATGCGTCGATTACATCGACCCCAGTGTTCGACTGGTAATTAATTTATCGACATCGAAAGGATGAAAGGTAAAGTTGCCCTTGGCGAAATTTGAACTCAGAACGTAGCGGTGGAGGAAATACCGCTAAGCATTACGTCCAATTAAAAGAAAACTGCTGAAAGAATATTTATAATAGTAATAATAAACCTCTGAAATAATTGTTTCTGCTGGAAGCACAAGGCCTCAAATTTGGGAGAAGGGATTAAGTCGTCTTCTTTGACCCCAGTGCGTAACTGGTACTTATTTAATCTACCCCGAAAAGACGAAAGGCAAAGTTGACCTCGGTGGGATTTGAACTCAGAATGTAAAGACAGACGAAATGCCGGTAAGCATTTGCCCGACGTGCTAACGATTCTTCCATCTCGCCAATAATAATGATAATAATCCTTTCTCCTACTGGGACAAGGCCTGAAATTTTAGGGGTGAGTACTAGTCGATTACATAAACCCCAGTGTTTGCCTGGAACTTATTTCATCGTCCCCGAAAGAAAGAGAAAGCAAAGTCGACCTCGGTGGAATTTGAAATCATAACATAGCGGCAAAGAAAATACCTATTTCTTAACTACCCACAAGGGGCTAAATACAGAGGGGACACAAGCATAGGCAAAGGGATTAAGCCGATTACATCGACCCCAGTGCGTAACTGGTACTTAAATTATCGACCACGAAAGTATGAAAGGTAAAGTCGACCTCGGCGGAATTTGAACTCAGAACGTAACGGCAGACAAAATACTGCTAGGCATTTCGCCCGGCGTGCTAACGTTTCTGCTAGCTCACTGTCTTGATAATAATAATGGTTTCAAATTTTGCCACAGGGGCAGGGATTTTGGGGAAGGAGGAGGAAATTAATGAGAGCCTGGGTATGTGGGTTACCCCCGGGCACCGAGGCGCGTTGGATTGAAGCTACCACCCGACGGGGAGTGGAGGCTCTTAAATGTAAGGGTATTGCCGGCGGTCGATTGGGAAGGGTTAAAAGCGATTTTGACCCTGTGGACCCCATCGGCCGCAACAGATATGGTTTTTCAAGATTTTTTTTAAAAATCCGGTGATACTTGAGGGACGTCCCCCCAAGTATCACTCTTGCCTGCAGCCAAGCCACATTAAAAAGAGCTGCCTCCAGGACCATGGTAAGGGCCTGGAACAGTCACTGGATTCCACCTCCCCAACCCGGTCAAAGAGAGAGGTGGATGTGGTTGAGGAGGCTGACGCCTCCTCAAACCAAAAAGGATTAAAAAGGAAGAAGGACCTAAGGCTTCGGGAGGTGGGGGAGAGTCTCCGGAAAAAGCGGAAGAGCTCCACTCTTCCGAAGTCATGAAGAAAAGAAAGAAAAGAAAGAAGGACGGGTCATTGCAGGTGGGAGAGGATGTGCCGTCTGCATGTCACGAAGTTGTGCCACCCACGGTGGAAGAATCGACCCCCGCCCTTAAAGATGATGAATTAATTATCTTTTTCTACAAGGGCGGGGAGGTGGAAAAATAGTAGAAGAACATAAAGAGACAGTAGATATGCCCTTCACACGGGATCCCGAATGGCCTCCGCAGATATCTGTGGAGGTCATAACGTTTCCCTTGTAGGAAAGGCTCAAGGGATTTGGGGAGGAGTGTCGCATATGGCCGGGTAGCCCTTTCACGACTTACATGTCCTACATGAGTGAGATATGGGAAATGGCGGGATACAGGAACTCAAGCGGCATTGAAGATAATGATGGATATGTTGATGGATATATCGATGAGTAGGAGGTGAAAAAGCCTCGCTAGAGGGTTTGTAACTTCATCTTATTGTATTATTTGTAGTGGTTTATAACCTCAATTGTGTGTTTAAAAAATATATTAAGTAAGAGGATTTAGTGCCTCCTTCTTGTAAGAGGTTTGAAACCTCATACTGATTTTTTTTTTTAAATATGTTTTCGAGAAAAATCAAATCGGCGGGTGTTGGGTTTCGTCTCTCATTTATTCATTTTCATTCATTAATGAGTTTGTCCAGCCTGCAAAGCTACCCAATCTTTGTATTGTCTTCATGACAAATTTAATGAAATAAAGTAGCTTGCTTAACAACCACATGGTTCCCGGTTCAGTCCCACTGCATGGCACCTTGGGCAAGTGTCTTCTACTATAGCCTCGGGCTGACCAATCTCTTGTGAGTGGGTTTGATTGATGGATACTGAAAGAAGCCCGTCGTATATATATAAATGGAACAAAAACGCAATAGAGAGTATTAAAACGTTCGGACAGATAAATGACACAAAGGCGGACAAGAGAAACAACAATTAGCAGAACAGCCAAAAGAACGGGTCATTCTTGGCTTTCTTTCTTCGGTCAAGTACCAGAAGTCACGACCATTTCGGACAGTTACACTTGAGATGGTTCGATGTAATTGTCCTCTTGAAAGTCTAAGGTAAGAGCATTAGAGACCATTGTAAGAAAGCTAGCGAATGTGTACGGCAACAAAGACAAAAATAAAACAAAAAAAACGGAGGACATTCGAGCAGAATTATGAATACAAACAAGTAACAACAGGCGTCTTTCGACTGAGCACAATTCAAATTGAGTTGGCGTGTATGGAGTGAAAGCCGAAAGCAGGAACCTGGGAGATGGACGCAACATATATATACATATGCATGTGTGTGTGTGTATTTGTGTATCTGTGTTTGTCTCCCCCCAACATCGCTTGACAACCGACGCTGTTGTGTTTACGTGTCCGTAACTTAGCAGTTTCGCAAAGAGACCGATAGATTAAGTACTAGGCTTACTAGGTTCTGCGGTGGATTTGTTCGACTAAAGGCAGTGCTCCAGCATGGGGAACTGAAACAAATATAAGAAGTCCAACTTAGCCATGATAGATCGTGTTCCTTCATGTGGAAGAGTGTAGGCTCGAAACGTTAAAGACTTTTTCACTTCCCGAGCATTAAACTAATACATCTGCTTGTTTTCAACACCACCTGTTGTCGTCTTTTGTTTTTTTGTGAATTCTCCCTATATGTATATATATATATATATATATATATATATATATATATATATATATATATATATATATATATATATATATATATGTATATATATATATTTATATATTCGTATGTACGTTCTCAACATACACACACACACATATATATATATATATATATATATATATATATATATATATATATATATATATATATATATATGCATACATATTTATATGCATGTATATATTCATATACATAGGTATATATATGTACGTACATAGAAACGTACATATATACATACATTCATGTTTACACATGTTACATGCACACGTGCGTGTGTGTGTGTGTTTAGCGCGGAGTCCAATTATTGTCGCAGTCCAATGAACGAAAAAAAGGTAGAATAATGAATATTCTCACGTTTCATTAAATTCACTCTATTAGTTATAAATATTGAACTTATATGTAAATTTGATCGCCACCTCCCTTATAAAATCCCCATTAACACATAAGTGCCCATTGTCTAGACATTTTAGTCATATCTATACTATGAATTTTCAAAGAGAATAATTTATTAGAATATACAGATTTACTTTTCAACTGAAGACAAAAGTGAATAATAATATTATGTGCGATAAATAAATACATAAGTGATATCAGCATTTCTATACATTAGCAAAATATTGTGTAAATTTTCTGACAAAAACTCGTCCAATTAATGCTGTTTGCTAATTGGGTCGATTATTGATTGCAAGTAAATATTGTTTGAATCAAATTACAATTTTTTTTTTTTTTTGCTTTTAATCTGAAGAAAACTGTTTTATCTTTAATCTTCAAAGAAAGTTCGTTATTAATGTTGTTATTGCGACCTTTATCTGAAGATTGGAAACGAAATACACGTTAAGGTAATTACGCCAAAGTTTGGAAACAAAACTGTGATTTCAGAAAGCCACCAACTTGTTAACAAATGTTAAAATAAAACTGAAACTACCCAATGATTGACTGCTTCGTAGGAGGGAGAATGGAAAGTGGAAAAAAGAAGAAGAAAAAAAGAAAGAAAGAAAGAAAAACGAAAAGATCAATAAGGTACGAAATAAAAGTATCTTTAAGAAAGCTTTTATATTTATGATCAATATTTATGTAATAATATCCTTTGAGATAGATGCCTGTTGAAATAACTGCTACTTTTGTTCATTTATATATAGAAATAAAACACAGTAAAACAATAGGTCATAAATAGTTTTAACCTATTTATAATCGGTTCAACATGAACAAAATGTCAAATTGAGCAGAAAATATTTCAAGTTCAATTCCCTTGTGGAAAGTTTTTTAGCATCGTTGGAATGTAATTTACGATAATTATCTTGATTAGTTTACACATCCAATGGAATATCAATAAATAACCTTAGAATTGATATTTTGGCATGAAATAATTTCATATTGTTCTATCGCCAATCAGAATATAATTTTCCTGGTATAGTTATAAGTGGATTTACAGAGGGGAAAAAAGGAAACTCCAGAAGATAGCTACCTCTAGGTTCTACAATAAGATTTCATTCTCTGGAGAGAATGATGTAAGTACAAACCACAACAAATTGATTAGCCAAATTAGATTTGTGGCAAAAATTGCTGTTCAGTTTTGTTATATTTGTTTTACGTCTAACATCTTTCATTGCAGAGGCATAACTGTCCTCAGCTAGTGTTATTGCTTGAAACAATATAACTATTTCTTTATTACCCACAAGGGGCTAAACATTGAGGGGACAAACAAGGACAGACTTACGTATTAATTCGATTACATCGACCCCAGTGCGTAACTGGTACTTATTTAATCGACCCCGAAAGGATGAAAGGCAAAGTCAACCTCGACGGAATTTGAACTCAGAACGCAGCGGCAGACGAAATACTGCTAAGCATTTCGTCCGGCGTGCTAACGATTATGCCAGCTCGCCGCCCTACTTGAAACAATTTAACTTGAAACAATATAACGTTTCTATTTTAGAAGAACGTCACTCATTTTAGGAAGTTTTGTATTCGATTTACGTATGAAAAAATGCAAATTTCTTCACAGAATGCTGAAATCGATATATAGTAGATATACATATACATGCTAGGTCCTTAGCTTATCCCTCCGCCACCATTTGTTTTTACACTTAGAGGGCGAGGTTTACTTTTAAATTCAAAGTAGTAAATTTTCAGATCCTGAAACTTTATGTTTTTTATCAAGAAAATGTGGGCTCTAATGAAATTTCACATGATTGAAATTCTGAGAATAATTGTTTCGATAAAATGTTAAATGTGGATTTGAAGTAGATATGATTAGAAAATACAGTGGATAGGATCAGAAAAGTTCTCAAAACAAATGAGGTGAGAGTAGACAATATATCGCGACAGTGTTCCAGTTATAGCGGCATATTGGCGAGAGTTAGCTTATCAATAAGCTAGTGGACTTCTTTTATATAGGCTCTAAAATGCGTTTCAAGCACACAACCTTACATAACTTAGTGTCTTTACCACGTCGAAAAGTAAAACCATATTTTTCGACAAATAATTATGGTGAAGATTTTTGCTATACTTGCCTCTATAAAGCATTTACTGATGGTCAGTAAGACATGAAAATTGTTCATATATCCTCATTATTAATCTTAAGAGCAGATATGTTTTCACACCTGACGATTGTGTAAGGCAGAATTCCAAGTAGTCTAGGAGAAGTGACTCCTATAAGATATGTTATGCATGCACAGAAAAGGTGCTCGAACTTTGGAAGGATTCTCAGATTAAATAGTTAGTGGCGTTTTATGAAAATATAAATACAGATTTTATAAACGAAGCTTATCAATAATTGTTTTTAGGCTGTACAATACACGATGATTCCAGTTTCTTTTATAAGGTTTGTTTTGTATATGTTGCTACAATGAATGACAATTAACTGTTTGAAAGTGATTGCGGGAGAGATTTTTTTCTGTCCCTGAATGAATTCAGATGTGAGGTTTCTGTTTCTATGTGAATAAGTGATGGGGAGAATCAAAATTAAAGCGACGTCATATTGGAGCCAAATGATATCGTTACAGAAGAAGGAGACCTTTTGCAGGAGTTAATGATGTGTTCTCTGATTTAGTCTTTACGATGTTTATATCTTTATAAAATAATATCAATAGTTTGGAAGAAGGTAAGTTTCGTAAAGAAATAATCATGCTTTGACACGATTCCCTATAGTAATCCTTGTGACTAACCGAAGTGTTATGATGTAACTTTAGGTGGGTTTGATAATATGTGTGCTTCACGAGCATGCAGCTAATAACAAGGTACGAAGGAAAATTATTCTTTAAGAGTTTATTAATGGGTGAAGGTCCTGTTCATGCTTTCGTTGTAAAACTTTTTTTAACGGTGCCCTGTGAAAACCATTTGCATATCACTGGTTAGTCTCTTTGCTAGAGTTAAATAATGTTCATTTAAATCGTTTTTGTCATTTAGATATGGTAACTGTATTATTTAAAATTTGGTACGTCCTGTTGGTATTAAGCCAGTGGTTTGTAAGTATTAAGCGGAGGGAGTACTTTACTGTATATGTAATAAGTTCGTAAGCTTCAAATATAATATATTCGAACGATAGTGTTTCCGTGGCTGATTTGCACCAATGTGTTCTTCATGTAGAATTCCGTGCAGCTACACGCTTCTATAATATTCCAAGTCATGGAATTAGCAAGATGTAGGAATACTGTAAATTGACACAGTACTACGTTCGTATCCGAATCTGAAAGGTTAGTATTTTTCTCTGGTACCTGTAAAACTAGTAGACTGCTAGTAGAGTTGTTAATGCGTCGAACTATTGCAAACAATATATTGTTTCACCATGTGATCTTCTCAATATAAATTCCTCTGAAATAAAGTTTACTTTTTAGTCGTTGCTCGGTTGACGAGTTAAATACTTGTCCAATATGAAGGTCGGTTTAAGATTCTAGTAAGTCAGCTTATAAGATATTTTAGTTTTAATGAACTCATTTTAGTTTTAATTTTTACTTATTAAAACAATTTATTCTACTGATTTTTTATGTGGGGCAAATCGTATATGTATTCTAACTTACACATTCGATGCAATAATTACATAAAACAAATCCAAAACAATAATCCTAATTATAATTCATTCACTTCCCTCTTTCATATGGCTTGTAAGAATCAAACCAAGGAAACAATGGGCACCAAATGAATGAACACAAACAAGCTTGTTTGCTTTTTTTTTCCTTTGTACAAAGAAATAACATTTAAATCGACTCCTCTACATGTGTATGCAAGATCTTGTTTGTATTTTCTCTATCTTTTCTAAGAAGCGTAACTTGCCTTGAAGAAATTGAAATTCTGAGCAGGTTTTGTTTGTTTCCAGACGTTATTTAAACAATTATACGATTGGGCTATAAAATAATAATAGTTAAAAAACAAAAAAAATGTTAGTGTTTCACGCCTGACCGAATTCTCGTTATCTAAAATATCCATCGAATCCTGATAGTACTTAGTGCAGTTGATGATGATGATGATGATGATGATGATGATAAAGACACAGTGGGAAGGAAGTCAGTGATGGTGGTTTGCAGGGAAGTGAGA
Source organism: Octopus sinensis (assembly GCF_006345805.1). Lineage (NCBI taxonomy): Eukaryota > Metazoa > Mollusca > Cephalopoda > Octopoda > Octopodidae > Octopus > Octopus sinensis. The sequence goes on along the minus strand of NC_043007.1, from coordinate 68,491,675 downwards.
ATGAAAGAAGAATGGAGCTTCGGTGGGATATGGATGGAGATATTGCATTAAATCCCTGAATTTATTGTTTACTCTGATATTCTCTTGGGGAATGCAATGATTTAACAAAGACTTCTGTTAAAAATCTTCGTGTCGTCGAAATTACAAACTAATACAAAATCACAAGAGATTGATCTCTGATCGGATATAACACTTAGCAAACAACTGGGAACTCGAAGGCTTCAATTAAGTCACTGCCAAGTAAATGCTAAGGAATTTGAGAAATAGGACTAACACATCTTACACCACGGCCTGGTTCAGGGAGCTTCAGTGAAGCACCAATCGACAAAAAGCATTGAAACGTGATCTCTAGGTGTTTGCTAGCATCTTTTCTGCAGATATTCGTTTCAAATTATGGCACAAGGCCAGCAGTTTTAATAAATATTAATACAATGGAATCTGTCGTATATAGAGATGGACATAGATGTGCTATGGTGATTAGAGAGAGAAAGAGAGTTTGTGAGTGAGAGAGAAAAAGGAGAAAGAGAGATACCTTATATGTAGATATCAGCTGCATTAGCATCTGGCCAAACCAACAATGCAAATATCATGTGCATTGTCTCTCAGGGTGATGTTTCTGGCTGAAAAAATTGTGACTGAAATTCGACCCTCGTTTTTAACTGGTACTTATTTTCACGACACCGAAAGAATGAATAGCAATGTCGACCCCGGCGGAAATTGTACTCAAAATATGAAAACGGACGAAATGCCGCTAAGCATTTTGTCCGGCGTGCTAATGACTTTGTCAGTTCGCCGCCGCCTTTTATACTGATATTTTATGGTATTTGCTCAGACTGAATATCAGCTGCATCAACATCCGGCCAAACCAACAATGCAAGAATCACGTGCATTGTCTTTCAGTGTAGCGTTCCAGGCATAAAGATTTATCACTGAAATAATCTTCCATGACTACAATGAAAAATAAACACCGCTGTTCCAAAAAATGTCAAAACATAGTAAATGGCGAATGTTTTGATAGTTTGCGAGGCTGGGTTCATGTGAATAGTATATTTAATGCAGCTGGATTCAGTTAGTTGGCTTGCTCTGAATATAGGGATTCTCTCTTTCTCTTTCTATCCTCCATCCCACTCTCTCTTCTTCTCTCTTACTCTTCCTCTATCTCTCGGTCTCTCTCTCTTATACACACACTCTATCTCCCCAAT
>NC_043007.1:68480473-68487973 GCF_006345805.1 Octopus sinensis | reverse complement strand
CCCCTTCCTTCTTCCCATTGTTTATATTGGATTCCCTTGTTCTTTACTCTGATAAAGCTCCGTACCTTAATCCGAATGTTCTATGAAGATGAAGCATTCTATTTTCACAATTATTTATAGATAGTGTTAGGTAACGAATCGGACGCAGCCGTAAGATTTGTTACGTCACAAATTATTTATGTCATGCTTTGTATTAAAAAATGTGTTATAAATATGGTCGAATCGATGTGTTTTTTAACCTGAGGTTTTCCCCATTTTGTGATTATTTGTATTTGTTTCCTTATAAACTCTTGTGTATCCTATTGTTACCTGCACTCTACGTGCATAGTGTGCCCTCATATCAATTCTGGTGGATAACACTGGTAAGAGATACCGATAGTACATACGGATATTTTATCCCTTGGTCGGTTATTATAACCGCTAACTCTGCTTACACAATATATATATATACAGAAAGGAACACAGAAAAAACAAGGAGAGAAAATAAAGAATGTGTAGTGGCTAGAGATCTATCATGGCGAATGCCGGACAGAAGTGTCACACAGGAGGGCTACGAAGAAGGGGAGATAATAAAGTAGTGGTGATCTCAAAACGAAGGTACGCATGCGTGTGTATAAGAGAGTATGTGCGTGTGGAAGAGAGCTGGTGACCTTGATGTGTGCGTGTGTGTAGGTGTGAAGATGTGAGGCTGGGAAGTGGTCAGTGCTAGTGTGTGCGTATTTGTGTGATGGGATGTGATGTGTTGAGTTGTATGGTGGTGTATGGTATAGTGGTGTGATTGTGTTGGGAATTGGGGAGGCGAGAGTGGGGTTAGAGGTGTAGTATGTAAGAGGGGGTGTAAAGGATGGGGTGTGATGGGAAGAATAGGGAAGGTGGGATTGAAATGTGTATGGTGGAGTGGGTTTATGAGGGAGGCGTGACGATGTGTATCTCTATATATATATATATATAAGTCAATCCTAACTTTTACCATAAAACATGACTTCCCTAAAACATACCATTGCAATCGGAAGCGGCTGTTTAAAGATCCGAGAAACCATAATTTCCCCCTGTTTTACTATTTTAACTCACGCTGTTTTTTGGGGGGTTTTTTCAGTATGACTTCACTGAAATTAATGAACCTTGTATATTCTAACAAATTAATATACAGTTTTAATTTCAAACTTACACCTGTTTTGAACATGATAATTTATCAACATTGAAACATTTTAATCTAACAACGTTGAAACATTTCAACTTGTCAAAATTGAAACATTTTGATTTGTCAACATTGAAACTTATAACGATGTTTTTCTAATTTTACACTTTTACCATTGATAAACAAAAATATTGTTGAAACTAGTTTGGTATATATGTAAATAATTTTATTTAAAACATTTACGAGCTTTTGAATTTTATGTGCATTTTCATTCCTATATATTTTTTCTGCACGGATACACCACTCTCTCTTTTATATATATATATATATATATATATATATATATATATATATATATATATATATATATATATATATATATATATATATATATATATATATATATATATACATATATACATATATGTATATATATGCATATATATATGTACATATATATATATATATATATATATATATATATATATATATATATATATGTATGTATATATATGCATATATATATTCAATACATTTATATGTGTGAAAGATGTGTGCCTGTGTGTGTGCCTTAGCAGATGGGTCTGCATTGAAAAATAGTGCGTGTTCTTGGCTGTAAGGCAAACAAAATTACTTTCCCTCATGTACTTCCTCATATATCGTTTATGTGTAGTTTGATAATATATATAAGTGTGTGTATGTGTGTGCGTGTGTAAAAGAACAAAACAGTATTTCTACGTCCATACACGTTTCCATACCTCAGCAGAGGATTTGTTTTGAACAACAAAGAGATAATGAGGAATATGTAAAAATATTAATATAAATAGATTAACATACACCCTTTAAGACATATGCTCCCACGCATATGTACACACATGTATATATAACGAGCTCCTATACATTATGTGTATGTGTATGTGTGTTTGTGTAACTGAGAATATGTGGCTTCTTTAAAAGAGAGATATTATTGAATAACAGTTTGATACGGCTCGTGGCAAATGAAATCATATACATATCTCCTATCCTATGTGGTGAAAGCAACATGACATCAGTATGCTCATATATATATATTACATGGAAAAATGCGAGCAATCGAAATAATATTCTTAAGATTATTAACCTGGAAAATACAGGACAAGTAAAGATGTTCTTGTTCTGTACTATACCAGATGTTATATGTTGTCTTGAACTTTTCGATGTGTAATAAATTTTCCTGTACTTTTCCAGGTATATAATCTTAAGAATATTACTTCTCTCGCTCGCATTTTCCCAAGTAATCTAAGATTTTTACATGCTATTATGCTAATTTATAGTGTCAAATGTGTCAATTAACGGTGTCGTTGATAATTTTTTCTTTAACTCAATGATGTTGATGACATATATTAAAAGTCCACATATAGAACTTTATATATAAAAGAGAATGACCATCAAATTTTAAAAAGAAACACTCATAACTTATATCGTTTGGATTTCTTTGCATGATTGATACCATGAAATTCCTCGAATTGCACTCAATCAATTAAGCTTAATTAAAATATAATTTGTTTTTAAAAATAAATAAGTTAATTATACTTAAATCCAATTTTCTGTTCTGCTTATATTTATTTAAATGATATTTTACCTTACAACTTTTATGATAAAAATTATTGTTGCATGGGACCAAATCTATGAAATTCGTATTGCGTTCTTCTATCATTGATAAATATTATCTTGCTTTTAAAATAAAATAATAATAATATTTAGATCTAAACTTGATTGGTGGCGTTACTTATAATACTAAATATAAAATGTAATATGTATTTATATATATGTAATATAACACATAATATATGTAATATATATATATAATATATGTACTCTATATATAATGTATATATAATATACGTAATATATACATATATAATGTATATATATAATATATATATGTAATATATATAACATATAATTTATGTAATATATATAACATATATGTAATATATATACAAAATATGTATATAATATATGTAATATATATAGAGATATAACATATGTAATAAAGGCGGTGAACTCGCAGAAATGTTTAGCACGCCGTACGAAATGCTTAGCGGTATTTGGTCTGCCGTTATGTTCTGAGTTCAAATTCCGCCGAGGTCGACTTTGCCCTTCATCCTTTTGGGATCGATTAAATAAGTACCAATTACGCACTGGGGTCGATGTAATCGACTTAATACGTCAGTCTGTCCTTGTTTGTCCCCTCTGTGTTTAGGCCCTTGTGGGTAGTAAAGAAATAGGTATTTCGTCTATCTTTACGATCTCAGTTCAAATTTCTCTGAGGTCAACTTTGTCTTTCATCCTTTCGGGGCCTATAAATTCAGTACCACTTGCGTACTGGGGTCGATGTAATTGACTGGCCCTCTCCACAAAAATTTTGGGCCTTGTGCCTCGAGTAGAAAAGAATATATATATGTAATATATATATATATATATATATATATTGTGTATATACATTATATGTATATATACACATGCATATGGATATATATATATATATATATATATATATATATATAATATATATATATATATATATATATATATTATATATATATACATACATACGCATATAAACATATATCTGTGTGTCTGTGTGTATGTATGTATGTATGTATACAACGCAGCTAAAAGTCACCCCCGAAAGCCATTTCCACGTCTGAAAACTAATCATTAAAAGCAATACACTGGCAAAATTCAATAATTTCTCGCACCTGTGTAAAAAGTGAAGATACGACACTTGATTAAAAATTTATGCCTACTCTAATTACACAGATTTACAGTAGTTAAAGGCTAGATAAGTTTTTTTGTAATATTTATGAGGAAATATTATGTGTCGTTTATTTTGTTTCATGCTGACAAATGTGCAACAATTTTACACCGATCGTCAAGAGAGAAAGTGAGAAAAAAGAAAGATTGAAATGGATAGGATTTCGTAATTATTCTCTGAATTTTGTCTGAAATCTTTTACTCCAAAAACTTAAATTAATGATAAATACACGTTTCCATGGCAATACAAACCACAGTATTGGTCAAGAGTCCGTTAATGCATTTATTATGAGATTTCTTGTAATTCTCATTTTCCAGACACTGATTCGATATTCTTTTTTCAGGTTTCTCCACAGGTCAAAATTTCAAAGGGTGCGACTACCAGTAGATTAATAATGTCATTGGTCGTGCTGTTCATTCTTTCTATTTACACCTAATTACAAATCTCTTCAAATTCACTAGCTGCCATATATATATATATATATATATATATATATGATTATTAAAATTATAAATTAGTGTATCTACAAGATAGCACCATGCTGAAAATAGCAGCCATGAACCGATTCTAAAACCACCTTAAGTTTTCATAGAGCAACATGGAGAAAAGACAAAGAGAGAAGATGAAACTAGTAAAAAATTACTGGATAATTCTAGATCCCGGATTTCTGACTTTGCATTTAGAAATGCTTTGTCTCGTCGTTAGAATATACTCAGAAAGAAACATAAATGCATATATATATATATATATATATATATATATTATATATATATATATAATATATATATATATATATAAATACAACATACGAATACTTACATGTATTCTATGTTGCTATATGAATCTTAAGGTGGTTTTAGAGTCGGTTCATGGCTGCTATTTTCAGCATGGTGGTATCCCGTAGACACCCTAATTTATAATTTTAATAATTATTACCTTTGAAGGTTATGTTTTCTATGCTGACCACTTGATGGTTCTTTGGTTTATTTTAAATTAACGATCTTTTCCTTATGTATATATATATATAATCAAAATAAGCAACAAGGATATCCAGAGGTAATGCAGTACAATCGTTTCATGCAACTCCATTTAATTGAACAATTCAATCATTACATCAATATAAAATGCAGAGTTATCTTCAGCTGCACAAAGACATAGAATCTAATTAAATTAGAACAGATGGACACATTACTATAATTATACATAAAATCTCGAAGTAATTAAGGAGATAGACAAAGAACATGCTGTCTCACTCCAGCATAGAAGTTACTAAGTTTTCAAGAAAATATACATTGTTACAGACTATTAATTTATAGACTAGTTTATCAAATCCCTTGTATATCTAAGGCTGAGAGAACAGAGGGCAGTATCTCTTAGGGGTAGGGCTGAGGAGCAGACATACATCATAATTGGTATAGTCATAAAAATCAAGATTTATCAGAAGCAATATCATGAGGTTTGGTAAGGGAAACCTTAAAACTAGATGTTAGCTGACAATTAATTGGTCGCCCACTAGCAGACCATTGATAATGAAACAGGGGAAATCTGGTATCAGCTAAAGTAATATTTAAGTTATGGAACAATCATATTTTACACTAATCTTTTTTTAAAAACTAAGGGTTATATTATAGGTTTAAGAAGTTATTATTGTTATTCCCTAGATGATATTTATAGTTTCTTAGTGGCACTTGTTTAGAAGGGTTATTTATATAAAGAACCCTTATAAATTTTAAGATCAGGAGGGTAGAGCCATTTAAGATAGTGATAAATCAAGTGATTTTTAAAGATCATTTCAAACAATATTGTCTTATTGTATAAAGTTAAAATTTAGGATAATCAAGAAGATTATTAATAATAAAATTTTAACGAAATGATAAAACTTATTTGAATATCATGAGCATATACCAAATTTTTACCACAATAGAGGGAGGAAAAGAAAATTGCAAAGGAATAGTTTAATATTTATTTATTTATTACTCATCTAAATATTAACTTATTATATGGCTTCTATGGAGATTGATCAATTGGATTTAACTGATATTTAATAGGGTAGCAACTGAGGTTAAAGAACATGTTAACTATATGCTGATTTAATTAAATTGAACTATTTTAAGTTGTCGAGATACCGGTATTGCCTTATATAAGCTGAGTACGAATTAATAGGGGTACAAAGATTAGAATTATTTAAGGTTACTATAAAATAATAATAATAATAATAATAATAATAATAATAATAATAATAATAATAATAATAATAATAATAATAATAAAATAATAATAATAAAATGATCAGTTAGGGTAGAGCATAATAGAATAGGAATAAAAACAGCCTAATCACTAAATACCATAAGAAAATATAAATTCAATAGCAAATATATATAGAAAATGTATAATAATTTAAGTATTATGAACTAAAAATTGTTAATTAATTTATTTAGCTTATTTTAATCAAGACTGAAACCCGGTATTGGTTAAAAGAATAATTGTTGTTAAAAGGACCTACTAATTACATACTAATATTAAATTAAGAGGTATAATATAGATTTAAAAAGTTATTTATTATAACTGATATTACAATTTCTTAGGGGTACTTAATTAGAAGGGCTGTTTGTATAAAGCCAATATAAATACAAAATTAAGAGGGCGGATCACTTTAAGAAAAGGATAAAAAATTTAGTTACTAAAACTATTTTAAACAATATGTCATATATTGTATAAAGTTAAAATATAAGGTTATCAGGAAGAGTTATCATTGAGGTGAGAGAACAAATTTACTATAAATTAGTTAAATTGCAATCTAAGCTGTTTAATTTTAAGTTGTGAAGATATTCATATTGATTTTTTATAAGATAAGTATAGATTTATAGGCGTGCAAATATTTAAGGTTGTCTAAAGGCAATTATAAAGCATTAAAATGATGAGGTAGGGTAGAATAACCATAGAAAAGGATATAAAATAACTTAATCACCAAAATCATGATGAAGTATATATACAACTTAGTAACTTCAATAGAAAAGATTTATAGAAAATATGTAATAATTCAAGCATTTAAAACTAAATATTGTTTATTTACTTAATTAGCTTGTGTCTATAATCACTGATACCCAGTATTAGTTAAAGGAAAAATAATGCTGTAGGGTATGCTAACTATGCACTGATTTTAAACTAAGAGGTACATTATAGGCTTTAAAGCACAAGAACAAAATAACTTCGTCTGGTTTCTTGGTTTCCCTACGTATTGCTGTTACTCTAGCAGCTCTTGATAGCCTTCTTCACTATCACCTTCATACGAGTCTATATGTACTCTAACAAACTCCATGCAAACTTCTATTGATATTAGCCCCCTTCCACCTTCCTTTCTATGTATGTATAATCTTGCTATTCATGCTCTTGGTCGCGGTCCTCCATTGACATTGAATTCCTGCCTACTTCTATCTAGCTTTGCTAATTCAGTTTTTGTTCAATCTACAAAGGCTACTAAATATCTACGCAATGCTACTGCCCAAGTATTTACAGCATTCACTTGATTCGGACCATTTAGCTTTTGTCTTCATTAGCTTCC
>NC_043007.1:68472973-68475473 GCF_006345805.1 Octopus sinensis | reverse complement strand
TTTAGGAGGCGACACCTGGCAGATTTCGAAATGTCTTCCGTAGCACAAAGTTTAAACTCTTCTCGACTAGTCAGACACGTGTTCTTAGCAACTTCCCTCGTTATACGTGACAGGAAACAACCCTCGATTTACCCTTGTCAGCCCTCAAACGGACAGCAGGAGACTACGCAAATATCTTCACAGTTCGACTATCTCTTCCCAGGATCTTTGATATTTCCAATGTCAGACGAGGGTGGATTTCTCTTTTGATATTAAATCACGTTTTTGACTCATTATAACACTTTTATCGGGAACTTGTTGAATAATTTAGGATGGTAAAATAATTATTGCTGTTTCGCGAAAATGTGTCTTTATGTGTAAATAGAATTACCGAGCTTGCTTGTCGTTGCTTTGCTTATCTAACCGCTGAAGTTCTAATCTCCTGAGCATTTCGAAGTGATTCTATACATAGAGGACACCTGTCTGTAAAATATAAACTATATATATATATAGGGGGGAATTCACAAAAAAAAAATACAAAAGACGAAGACAGGTGATGTAGACAACAGTTAGTTGTATTAGTGTAACGCTCGCGAAGTGAAAAAGTCTTTAACTTTTCGAGCCTACGCTCTTCCACATAAAGGAACACAGAAAGAAACAAGGAGAGAAAATAGAGAAAATAAAGATGTATATATATATATGTATACTCAAACACACACACACACACATATATATATATATATATATATATATATATGTATACACAGACATACACACACATATATATACATACATATAATTGCTGTTTCTCTTGTACACCTTTGTATCGTCTATCTGTCCGAATGTTTTAATGTCCTGTATTGCGTTTTCGTTCCATTTGTGTGTGTGTATATATATATATATATATCTACATACATATATATCATACACACACAAGCACATGCACACACACACATGGACATACACACACACTTATATATATATATATATATACATTTATATACGTATACATAGTTATAAACGTATACGTAGTTATACATAGTTTTATATATATATATAATATATTATATATATATATATATTAGGCCTTTCTGTGTGGTAAGAAGCTTATTTCACAACCACATGGTTCCGTGTTCAATGCCACTGCGTGATATGCTGGGCAAGTGTCTTCTTCTTGTTTAGCCTCTGTCCGACCAAAGCCATATGAGTGGATTTGGTAGGCGGAAAATGAAAGAAACCCGTTATATATATTTGAGTGTGTGTGTATGTGTGTGTGTACTTGTGTGTGCATTTATGTGTCTATGTGCCTGTCCCATCATTATCCCTTGACAACCGATGTTGGCGTGCTTACGTCCCCGTAACATAGCGGTTCGGTAAAAGAGACCGATATAAGTACTAGACTTACAAAGAATAAGTTCTGATTTTTTTCGGCTAAAATACCTTTAAGGCAGTGGTCGAGCATGGCCGCAGTCAAATGACTGAAACAGGCAAAGGAATAATATGATAAAATAATACATCTTTCACTGCTAGGTCACGTTGCGTAAAATACATTTTCCTAGTGCTATATGAAATACATTAGTACCCCCATTAGGTATGTAAGGCATATATGCTTTTATGTAATATACGCAGTGATAAAATATCTATGCTTGGTAGAATTTTTGAGAAGTTCGATTATGATCATGATTTTTATGGTTGGATCCCATTGCAAAATAACTTCATCAAAATGCCTTCTCTAACTTTATTTTGACTTGATGCAAAAATGTGCAAGTGAAACTAGGGAGGTGATCTGTAATACCATCACGTGAGCTGTATTTATTATAGAAAACAGCAGCCATCACATAATGAGTTGGTCCAAACATTAAATTCATGTAACAAGTATATGTAGAATACAGAGCTACATGAAAACTATCATACAATGTATACGTGATTTTGTTGAGGGAATAATTGAGATATCAGTCTGCGAGTACAGTACATGGTCTCTCTCTTTCTCTTTCTCGCTTTTACTAGTTTCTGTCTTTTGATTGCGGCCATGCTGGAGCACCGCCTTTAGTCGAGCAAATCGACCCCAGGACTCATTCTTTGGAAGCCTAGTACTTATTCTATCGGTCTCTTTTGCCGAACCGCTATGTTATGGGGGCGTAAACAAACTAGCATCGGTTGTCAAGCGATGTTGGGGGACAAACACAGATACACAAAATAATACACACACATACATACATATATACAACGGGCTTCTTTCAGTTTTCGTCTACGAAATCTACTCAGAAGGCTTTGGTCGGCCCGAGGCTATAGTAGAAGACACTTACCCAAGGTGCCACGCAGAGGGAATGAATCCTGAAGCATGTGGTTGATAAGCAAGCTACTTACCACACAACCACTGTTGCGCCTGTATGAAGATACATGTCTACGCGTTAGTACAGACACATATATTAACAGAAACACAGCAACGTTCTATTTAAGGTGATTACTTATATAAAAGTAGAGTACATATAATGCTGCAATTTACACTTTAATTATATCA
>NC_043007.1:68465473-68467973 GCF_006345805.1 Octopus sinensis | reverse complement strand
TTACGCTGAGATCACGTACTTCTGGCATATATTTGTATAAACAAAATTAGTGAAAGCCGTCTCAAATAGCAAACGCTATAAAATACTACGATATAATAATTCTTCTGCAAAAAATCAGAGATTGGTCATTATTTGATAGAAAACATGTTAAGTGAAACATTCTTCTCTACAAATGTGAACAGCTTTTGACATGCAATTCATTCTATAAAATTTCTGAAATGCAGAGTTAGGGAGATCGGTCGTTATTTCGAACTACTACTCTACTTCCTTCCATACAGATGAGTCATATTTTACATTCTTCTTAGGTTTTGTTGGAGTTTAACGGCCCAAGTAATGTCTTCAATAGATGCCAATAATGGGTTGGGCACAGATTGTTTCAACGTTTATAGGAAATTTTCCAGAAATCCATAAAAGCAAATTTCTCAATTCAGACGCAGTCTATCCTTCCTGGATATTACATATTTCCGCATCAATGTTATTGATGTGTGCCATTGTGTCGGTATAATGCTTATACATTGATGGCTATTATTCCCATATTAAATTTTCCAATATAGGAGCACAATTGGCTCAATACGTCAGTAACAGTCAGGAAATAAATACACTATTATATGTTCCTTTAAAATCTCTGTGAAATATTATGTAATTCAGGTATACAAGCCAGTTCGCTAGAGCAATTTTAGAATATGTTCTGAATCTATATTCAAATGTATACAAGCCGTTAAAGTTCGCTTATTGTGATTATTGCTGCGCTGGTTTCCTTGAAAGGTCTTTTATATCGTGAAGGAATTTTTGTATTTTAATTGCCATGCATAACATTTCGAAATTCTTTTTCTGTCCTTCATTGAACGCTGACAACCACGAACATGTTTTGGTCTTACTGGACCACGAGAGCAGAGTGATGTTTAACCGTCATTGCGACATAATTGAAGTGTGATAACAGTTTTTAGTAAATCAGCACTGAGCATTTTGCGGCAAAAAAGTATACAAAGATTATGCAGCATAAAAACGTAATAGCAAAGTGGAAGTCAACATATTGATGTAATATACACACATATAGATACACACATGCATAACAGCACGCCTTTAGCAGTGATAAAGAACTATATAGAACACGTTACTTCTATGCTTTCGAGCGCCTACTGACGGATCGCTTTACAATTTGTTGATCACACCCCAGAAACGAAATACCAAATCTGCTTCCTCAAACGTCAGCATACAGTGTAAATGGTTACACATACACACACACACACAAACACACAGTTCTTGTGTTATGATGATGCTTCTAAGACAACTAAATATAGTGTTTTTTAATGTCTGGATGACCTGTCCGAGGCCCACATCGTTACGTTTATGAATTTATTTTCCAATATTCCTGATGTGAAATCGTGTATTGAAACAGATATTGTTATATTTCGTGATGGTCATTTTTCTTTTTTTTTTCTTTTATATATAAACACACGCACTGTATATTCGTTCTTCACTCGTTTATTATTGTTCTTATTCAGTCTTATGTCCATTGACTGGAAATATTTCGTCACACACCTGTGGCATCTTCAGCGACTTTTCGATTTGACGTGTCTCCTCCTGTTATGTTTAGTCCATTCTGTCTTTCTATAATGTGTGATACACAATATAGGAAGTTAGATAAAGTCACCAATGTGTGAGGAAAGATTTCCAGACAATACATATAAGATAAAATAAGAACGAATTTATAGTGCGTGTGTCTATTTGGCAGGAAAAAAAGAGAAAAGATTACCAACCCGAAATATAAGTATGTATGAATGTATGTATGTATGCAGCTGTGTGGTATGCAGTCCTATTGCGTCTGTTTCGTATGCAGTCGTATTGCGTCACACCTTGGCAAGTGTTTCCTACTACCGCCTCGAAGTCTTGTAATTGGATTTAGTAAACAGAAACTGAAAGATGCCTGTCGTATATATAAGTGTGTGTGTCACGGTGTGTGTGTATGTGTGTGTGTGTATGTGTGTTCAGGGTGGGGTGTTGTCTGTCTGTTTGTCCACCACCACCAATTGGCAGCCGGTGCGCTGTGTTTAGGTATACGTAAATTAGCGGTGCGGGAAAAGAGACCGACTAAATAAGTACCTTCGACTAAAACATTTTTCAGAGTGTTGCCCCAGCATGGCGGAAGTCTAATGATTGAAACGAGTAGAAGATAAAATGTGTATTTATATATGTATATATATGATGTATGCATATACATATATATATATACATATATATATATAATATATATATATATATATATATATTATATATATATATATATATATATATATATATATATATATATATGTATAATATATATATACATATATATGCATATATATACATATATATGCATATATATATACATATATATATGCATATATATATATATATATATATATATATATATATATATATATATATATATATATATATATATATATATATCTTTATATATAGTCATATGTCATTTACAAGAGTACAAGGAAAATAA
>NC_043007.1:68430473-68460473 GCF_006345805.1 Octopus sinensis | reverse complement strand
ACTTGGTTTCTATCCAACCACCGTGCAGGATGTTTGCTATTGCTGAAAAGAGTCCATTTTACATCACACGTAACAATACAATGCAAAAATGGCTCGCTTTTATTCCATGACAGCAAAGAACAGCAAGTTTCAAACGGTATGTCATCTGATGTCCGTCAGTTTGTGTGGTACACAATTGTCCAGCTTCTTTACCTTGCTGATTTGTTTCAGATTGTCCAATGCAATTGGAATCGAAACAGATGTATATATGTATATAAAATAATGATACTTTTATATAAGCTTATGACGATCATCGTGCAATGACTAAGGAAAATAGTCTAATAAAGGGGCATTTAAGCACTCGAAAGAAAAAAACAAGGCTTTCCTATCCGCGGTTTAGCAGCATTTCGTCGGTCTTTACGTTCTGGATTCAAATTCCGCCAAGGTCTACTCTGTCTTTCTTCTTTTCGGGTTCGATAAAAAAGTACCAGTTGAAATCTGGGAATGATGTAGTTGACTTACTTCATCCTTCCAAAATTGCTGGCCTTGTACCATTACTTGAAACTAGTATTTGTATACATACATTAGCATTTTATATACATACTTACATACATACATACATACATACATGCATACATACATACATACATATTCATACGTGTGTGTGTGTGCATGTTTGTGTGAATGTGCGTGAGTGCTGCAATATACTGATGGGGAGAGAGACACAGATCAGAGTAGAAGTAAATATTTGCTAATGCAGAGAGATATTTCACACACACACACACACACACACACCACACACACACACACACACACATATATATATATATATATATGAGTGTTCTGATTATCCTTCTAAGGGTTCAGATGGTTATTAAAATCAATATAATTGTCCACAGTACAACATTTATAGCAATTATTGACGGTCATTATTATACATGTGTTTGCGTTTGAATACCGAGTCACTAAGTTATTGTGAAGACGAGCAACTAAAATCGAACTTCAGATAATAACGTTATCGGCTCCTTTCGACTGTACGCGAGAGCATGAACAGATATAATTATAATAATTAACCTATAAACACACACGCATATACAAAAACATGCATACACTCAGAAACGTACTGATATGATTTAGTGAATGCTTGTGTTTACAAACGAGTAAAATGTATAAAATAAATTAATAAATCCCTCGCGGTTCACTTATCGCGGTTCACTTATCGCGGTTCGCCTATCGCAGTTTATTATTTAAGCTTACGCCGATTCCTTCGTAGTGTTGTTTTGCCTTTATAATAAAATAAATATATACAAATTATAAAGATAATAAAAAAAAATCAATATTTAGTACTGTTTCTAATTCGCAAATTTTCACCTATCGCAGGGGCTTTTGGAACGTAACAGCCGCGATAGTCGAGGGATTACTATATGTTAAACTTCAACTCTTACTTGCATATCTCCGGTTGCGAATACTATGTGTGTATGTGTGTGGGTGTGTGTGTGTACGTATGTATGTATGTATGCATTATTTCAGATATTTGAATCCGGTCATCCTGGGGCTCAACGTTGAAGATATCTGGTCGAACAAATTGACCCTAGTACTTATTTTTTTCTTTTCATTTTAAGCTTGGTGCTTATTCTATCGGTCTCTTTTGCCTAACCACTAAACTACGAGAGCGAAAACAGAACAATCCCGTGTGGGGTGGTGGGTGACAAACTTAGAAACAAACACGCGCGCACACACACACATGCATATACATGCACACATACAGAGAAACATACATACATACGATGTTGTCGCTAAAACAATTTACAATGCCATCCGCAAAAAAACTGTCCTGAAACAAACTTAGGATATCCCTCTATTATAGAATACATTCATAAACACCAACTGAAGGAATACCGATGGAATATCCCCATCAAAACGGCTGGCAAATGTAAACGTAACAGGCCGGATATTGTTGTTTGGGACAGAGGGACAAAGGTATGTACCATCATAGAAGTCAGCTGCCCTACAGATATGAATATCTCTTTGAAAATAAAAAGAAAGAGAATATATCAATGGACAATTGCTTCGTTACTTCCAGCTTCTTTATCCAGACTATGAATTCATATTCATACCAATTAAAACTGGAGCACTAGGTTTTGTTAGTAATGCATACAGGAGAATCTGGATAAACTGGGAGTTTCAGGAAGAGAAATCGATCGGCTAATTCGTACATTACAAGTGCAATCTCTGAGTGGAACAGTAAAAATATGCAAGACTTTTCTCAAGTTCCAAATGTGAATTTGTCTGTTTTAACTACATCCCAAAGATGTAGTCTTGTGTCTGTTTTGGAAACCGGCTCCCTCCTCAGTAGAAGATTTTCAGTAATCAAACATTAGAAGAGACATAATACATACGACGGGCTACTTTCAGTTTCCGTCTAGCAAATCGACCTGAGGCTGTAGCAGAAGATACTTGTCAAGATACCTCGCAGTGGGACTGAACGCAGAAGTATTTGGTTGGGAGGCAAACTTCTTACCATACAGCCACACCTGTATATAACATATTTGATAGGCTTAAGTTAAAACTAAGTGAGAGGCCGAAAGCTTCGTGCATTGTGAGAAATTTCTTGCCTTTGAGTCACGCAGTAACTTCTGATGATTGAGTATATATATATATATGTAATTTATTTTGAAAGTTTACCTGTATACTTTGTACACAAGAACCTACATATGCGTGTGTGTGCGTGCACGCGCGTGTGTATATGTGTGTATTTGCATGTGTACACGTGCATGTCTGTTTACATAAGCATATTTATCAGTATATGTACAAAGATATATTCGTTGCAATATCCACATATGTGGATATAGAAACACGCATTTGTACCTACACACATACATTGATATGTATATACACACACACGCAAACACATACATTGTCACCCTCCACTTCCATATACACACACACACACACGCGCACGCACACACACACACACCACACACACACATATATACATATATAACTTGGGCTAATGTCACGAAATGTTTCCATATTTAATATTTCCCATGCTTTCTCGTTTTAAATTTATAATATGATGGGAAAGAATATATTACATATAGGAAAAAACGTGTGAAAAATCTTCTACAAGAAATTACAACTCGTACGTTACAAAAAGATCATTAAAATTATTTATTAAAATTTCAGACATCATCGTGGCATTGAGCCTATTCTGTATTCGTGTGTGCATGTGTGTATGTGTGTATCTACAACATATGTCGAAAATCGGTGTGTGTTTGTTTGTGGCGTTGTTATCTAACTCCTCCTACATCGTTTTATTGATTTTGATGAAACGTGACACGTGAGTAGAACTCATGTCTGGAAACCTCGTCACATACTTAGATTGTTGAAAAAGTCTATAATACGGCCCCTGGAAGGGACCTTTATATCTACCTCATATAATTAATTTTTTTAAACGCCCGAGGGAAATGACCCATAGCACCTGCACAATATATTTTTAAACACCCAAGGGAAATAATCAATTTCATTGTTTATGTTCGATTACTTCGAATATTGATTTTTTGTGTGCCCAATTTCTGATTTTTGCTGACAATATAACACTTTTACTTTATTAGACACGTGAGTAGAACTCATATCTGGAAGCCTCGTGACATTCTTAGATTGTTGAAAAAATCGATAATAGGGCCCATCCAATGGATCCTCCTATGTACTACATATTACTAATATTTTATTTAAGCAACCCAAGTGAAACAACCCATACCACCTGCAGTATTTAGTGATGCGATCAATATTTGATTCTCACGATCAGCCGACCTAATTTTGCATTTCACTACTCACATTATTATTGCACTTCTTTTTTGAATGACCATTATACAGATAATTCTACATTTCTATAGTTACACTTTCTCTATGACAGTAGATAAATGTTTTATTTCACAATGTATTTGTAGTGGCTTCATGCAGACATAGCGTGGATTCGATCCTCGATGGCCAAATTTCACTTAACTCTTCAACAGCGCTTTTCTCACAGTAAAACAACAGTTTTTCAGTGAACATCAACCTCTCTCACCAACCTCCGAAAACTTCTCTCGACAACCTCTCTAGACAACCTCCGACGACTTCTCTTGCCAAGATCCGACAACCTCTCTCGCCAACCTCCAGGAATCTCTCCCTCCTCTAGCTGAGAGTTTTTGTACTTTTCCTTTAAGGAAAATACACCTTTCGTGGCAGTTATAACGAAATTGCTTTCTTATATCAGAGTAATAAGGCATTTCAACAGAACATCTTTACCCCCGGAATTACCGTGTACACCAGTTAGTATATATATACATACACACATATATATATATATATATATATATATATATATATATATATATATATATATATACATATACATGTATGTATGTATATATACATACGCACGCACACGTATCTATCTATCTATCTCTCTCTCTCTATATATATATATATATACATACACACACACATATATATATATATATATATGTATGTATGTATGTATGTATGTATATATATACTAGCTGGTGTACGCGGTAACTCCAGGGGATAAATACGTTTTGTAATTTTTTGTGACAACCAGGACTTAACACAATAAAGCTTTTACATGTTATATTTGACAATCTTTTTCTGAAAAAGTGAAACCGGTCAACTGAATAAACATCTTTTAAAATTGTATTTTCAAACCTTCTTTCATATATATTTCCACTCGTGCGTTACCTTACAACTTCACTTTGTTATATATATATATATATATATATATATATATATATATATATATATATATATATATATATATATATATATATATATAATGATGTGTTTTCAAATTAATTTTCGTAAAATTACTTTGACTTTATATATAATTTTAAAGCCCGTTTGTCACTCTATCTAATCGTGTAACTATTTTCCTTTTTGAATATTTAGGCCATTTTTCTGGAACGTTGAATACAATATGGACAAAAAGCAAATTCGCATAATTTTCTTATTCCAGTTCAAACTAGGCCGAAAAGCTGCTGAAACAGTTCGCGATATCAACGATGGGTTTGGCCCAGGAACCACTAATGAACGTACAGCACAATGGTGGTTCAAGAAATTTCGTAGCGGTGACGAGAGTCTCAAAGATGATAAACGTAGTGGTCGGCCATCGAATATTGCCAACGATCAACTAAGAGCCTTAGTCGAAGCCAATCCACGCACAACTGATCGAGAGCTTTCTTCTGAATTAGACGTTACGTATACGACAATTTCCAACCACTTGAGAGGGACTGGAAAAACAAAAATACTTGAGAAATTGATGCCGCACAAATTGAATGACAACCCCCTCCCCCCAAAAAGTATCCTCTTCTCTTCTTTTACGCAGCAAGAACGACCCATTTCTCGACCGGATTGTGACTTGCGATGAAAAGTGGATTCTTTACGACAATCGGGGAGCTCAGCTCAGTGGTTGAACGCCGACGAAGCTCCGTGGCACTTCCCGAGGCCAAAGTTGTAGCAAAAGAAGCTCATGATAACTGTTTGGTGTTCTGCGGCCGGTCTCATCCATCACAGCTTTTTGGATCCAGGCGAAAGCATTACGGCGGAGAAGTACTGTCAGCAAATGGATGAAATGCATAAAAAAACTCCGACAGCAACAGCTAGTATTGGTCAATAGAAAAGCATCAATTCTTCTCCACGACAACGCTCGGCCGCAGAAGTTGAACGAAGTTGAACGAAACTCATCTGTGAAACACTCCTGTCGCAACCTGGGACCTTGAATACTGCTATAACGCTTGAAAGTAAACTAGTCCCCTAATGTTTTATATTCAACATTTCATCTATTCAATAAGACAATTAATACTTCATTTCATTTTACTATATTTATATATTATTTATACTATATATTCTATATTCTACATTACTATTATAAAGAGTATAAATAAAACATAGAAAACAGAGCCGGAATTTCTTTGATTAATATAGGTCCCTCTATGCACAATCATACAAACCCCTTTACATATATATATATATATATATATATATATATATATGATCTTTAAAATGAGATTATCTG
The DNA here is from genome assembly GCF_006345805.1 of Octopus sinensis. Lineage (NCBI taxonomy): Eukaryota > Metazoa > Mollusca > Cephalopoda > Octopoda > Octopodidae > Octopus > Octopus sinensis. Next base: position 68,454,421 of record NC_043007.1, on the reverse strand, counting down.
AAATAAACTCTACTGCTCTCACAAACGGGAATACTAAAAATGGACCCGACCGCTCTAAAAAATTAATTAAAAAGAAAACGGAAAAGTAATCCAGAATCCTTGTCCGCTACTGGATCAATTCCAAAATCAAATTCGTTTGTACCAGTCACGAGACCAAAAATCCTAGAAAGTTTCATCAGAATCCATCCAGGGGTTCTTGAGATATCTTGTCTACGGAGAAACAAACACACAAATACGACTAAAAACAATACTTCCACCTTCGCTACGGCGGAGGTAATTATATTAAGTATCTATTACACAAAGATGCAAACTACTTAAATAACTTCTTCAATCTAACTTATTTCACAATGAAAGTTATATGTATTACAATCATATCACAATTATATTAACTAACATGTACACAACTTTTCAATCTAAGTCGTATAATGATTGTATTAACCAAATTAAAGGAAAGTAATATTAGAAGTTTGTTGTATAAGAGTTCCATTAGATAGCTTGAGCAAAGTATTGCAAGCTGTTCGGAGTGTACTTTGTTTGCTTATAATGGTAGTATTAACCTACTTAGGATACTGAACTAAACATATCTGGAAAATGTTCGATGTTCCTGGTTATAAATACATCACTATGCCGACGTTATTGCAGTAATTCACGCTTCATCTACTTTGATTACTTTGAATACTGGTGACTCCCATAATAACATATATATTTCAAAATACTATACAGATTCAAAGTGTTTTGTTTACCAATTACGAATAACCGGAATATGAAAGATAAATAGATAGAAGACAGATATAATAAACGTTATACTGAGTTAAGGATCATGAACAGAATATCATTAAGTATTCCTATATTGTTGACCAGCATATCTATATATATATGGTGGGGGCGAGCGTGTATATAGATACGTCCATATGTATGTATGTATGTATATATATTATATATAGAAAGAGAGAGAATACACGAATATATATGTGAACATATGTATGTGTGTTTGTATGCATGTATCTATATATATATATATATATATATATATATATATTATATATATATATGGGGTGGTGGTGCTTAATGTTCACTCTGTCGGGAGACAATACTCAATAATATAGTTGAGATTATTATTTTGACTGTGTCAGTCTGGTGCAGTGTTCGTAGGACCATCAGTAGCAAGGAATTCAGAATAGCATGAGACAAAATATCATCGTCATTGCTATCCCTCCACATCGAAGATGATGGTCTTTGTTTTTAATTGCCATTAATGGAATGTGAGGTGACTGATGAATCCAGATCTAGCTTGGAAGATACTTCCACAAGCGGGACAGGTGATACCGGATGAAAGGTCCCTTCTTCGTTGTTCTTGTCTATGTTTTTCTGCATCTTCACTTTTCCTTTATTTTGGCAGTCCTACCGGACTCAATAGTTCTTCGTCCATCTTTGATGATGGATTTCCAGCGTTTTTTATCTTGAACATTTCTCTCTTAATCGTCGATGTCAATATTACATTTCTAGAAGTTGGCTTTCAGGAGATCTATGTATATTTTCTTCTACCCTCTTCTGGTTTGTTTTCCTTCTTTTAGTTGGGAGTGGAAAGTCCGCTTCGGTAGACGGTTGCTTTGCATCCTTATCATTTCATTACAACTGTTTCAGGATGATGAGAACTTCAATGAAGATTTTTTATGGAGAATACGAAGAATTCGTATGTTTTTTTCGGGCACCGTAGATGGATAAGATGTTCCTCAGGAGTTCTCTCGAAACTGAGTTGAAAGGCTTCGTAAGACCAATAACTGCCATGAGCAAATGTTGAAGTTGTTCACGGCATTTCTCTTCCTGTTTCGCATGGAAAAATCATATCTATAGTTCCATATGATGCCCTGAAATAAGTTCACGTTCTGAAAGGGTCTTCTCAGCAACCTGCTTCAATCCTTTTTCACGCGAAGGATCAGGGTCTTCCCTGCAGTTGCTAACAAGGAAACTCATCGATAGTTTCCAAAGCTTGAATCGATAGTTTCCAAAGCTTGAATCTCTGAGACCAGGTGACATTTCCTCATTTTGGTCAGAAGTTGATGAAAATGGTAATCAATCTCCTGATTTGAAGACCTCAATTAGTATTCCATCCGGTCCAGCAGCTTTGTTATTTTTAAGCATTCTCTGACCTCATCTGACCTCATCTAGAGTTCGGAATATGCCGAGGGAATGTCCCACTTGTTATTGTAGGATGTTGTTTACTACATGTTGGTTAAAGGGGATAGGTTAGTTCGGCAAATCCTTAAAGTATTCCTTCTTCCACCTGGCACTTCAACAAATCAACAGCAAAAGGAATGCCTTCATTGCTCTACAGGCTAATCAATAGTCTAGCAACAGGAAGAAGTATGCAAATCTGAAGTTCAAATACATATATACATACACAAGTACTTATATAATATGTGTGTGTGTTTGTTTGTTTGAATGTGTGCGTGTGTGTATAGCTACATGGATAGATAGCAAGATAGAAAGAGAGAGAAAATACTTTCATTCATACTCGTATGTATGAATGTATGTATATATGTGTAAAGTTTAATGTAAAGGTGAATGCATAGATATGTGCTTCATATCGATATTCCTGGTTAATTCTCCCCTTTACATATTTTGTACAGCTTTGTTGACCATAACCCCAACTAATTTTTCAACTCTTGTTGAACACTCTAACAGAATATAAACTTCGATTATACATTATGCACACGCGCTATTCTAACATACCCGTATATTTATACATATATACATGTATGTGTATACATATATATTTGTGTGTGTTAGCGTATATGGATATACATTTATATATATATGTGTGTGTGTGTATGTGTGTGTGTGTTGTGTGTGTGTGTGAGTGTGTGTGTGTGCTTGTATCTATATCTATAAAAGAGAGTTTGTATGTGTGTGTGTGTATGTTCCTTATGCATTTCAAAACCGAGTTGCGATTTTGACGTACTCGTTCCGCTACCAATTAACATATTTCATTGACATATTTGCATTGGAAAAATTTTAGATTATAAACTCTTCCGTAAAGTAACTATAGTAAACATTTTGTACGATGACGACGACAATGACGTTACATTTTTTATATGTGTGTGTATCTTAAAAGACATCCATCATCACGGCACACACCTCCACTCACTCACTCTATCTCTCTCTCCCTCTCTCTCACTCTCTCTCCCTCTCCCTCTCCCTCTCTCTCTCTCTCTCTCTCTCTCTCTCTCTCTCTCTAGCACACACACACAAACAAACAAGCAAACACACACATGTCCATTTCATATACACGTACATACACCTTTCACTTTCTCATTTCCTTCACCTTCTGCTCCCTCTCTCCCTTTTCGCTTTCTATTTTCTTTCAACTTTTACTCTCTTTTAAGCATAAAGAAATAAATTTTTACAGAATGACCGACTGAATCGCAGAATCAGAAAAAGACAGAGAGACAAGAGAAAGAAACAGACACAGAGGAAAAGTTTCTATCGAAGAAGTTGAAAGACGGATAGCGAGTGAGAGACAGATGCTGATGTTTCATACCCTGTGTATATTCTTTAGTTGAAAGTGGAAGACAGCCAGCACAAAATTGATACTGTATGTTCTATAGGTGAAGGTGAAAGAAAGCCAGCAGAAAGAGAGATGGAAACGGGAGAGAAGGGGACGCCGGGAAACCCAAAATGAGGTCGTGTCGTACAATTTTAAGGTCATTTTCACTTTCGTCCCATGTTACACGCGTGCGTAGAATTAGCTATTATCTTTCTCTTTCAATTTCTCATTACAATGTGCAGAAACCTGATGCTCTAAACATGTTTACAACTTCACTACATTTCCTTCTTTTGTAATTCGAAAGGTATGCAAAAATAACTTCCTTTGGCACACACACACAGAGTTAGTGTTCTGTATGAACTATGGTATTTTTTGCTGTGCATTAAATTACAGCTCAAATCCTATGGAAATTACCTTTTTCTATTTATGTCATTCCTGTTTGTGATGAGCATATTTCAAAACCTGACCTTCCATTTAAACTTACAAGGAAGTTATCTCAGAAAACCTGCCCTTTACCTGTTGTTTCTAGCATGTCCGAGATAACATTTGCTTACAGCCCCCAACACACTTATTTCTTTCCTCAATTTACTCACATGTATTCAATGAATTCAATACAGGAGATTTGCATTTCGCCCCAAAGCCGTTAGCTGATGGTTGGCCGAGGTGGGGGAAGGAGCACCCAGAATTTCTTTCAGAAAACTTAAATTTTCAAAAAACAAATTATATTTCCCACATTCGTAATCTCTGTATTTTTCCACATGGATAAAAAACGAAATTCGTAAAACAGTTAAAAATTTGGAAATTCTAGCGGGGAGGGGCTAGTATAATTTTGAAAATTGATTTCTGGGAAAATCATATTAACACCATTTTATTCGATGAAATAGTACATAGTATGTGATCCTTCTTAACACAAATCATTTCATGCAAATTTTACACACACCCATTCTTTACTCCTGGACAAACAATAACTTCCATTACGCCAGTAATCCACTCCACTATATATCAGCTAACAGAATGCATTACGTATATGAATACAGAATATAGCCAAATCATTCACAGTTTACTGCTTCTCACAATAACGGTATACAAATTGATATATGAATTTTTCCACATCTTTTCATTCGTTACAAAAATATGAAATTATACAATGCACAAATTCAAATTGCTATGTCTTCCATCTCATATGTTCCTTAATCTTTCGCTCTTTTCAGCCATGCCAGTAAAACGAAAACATTCTTATCTCCACAAGTAAGGGCTGCTAATAAAGCTGCCTCTATTCGTGCTCAAGAAAACTCACTTCAGCGCTGCCCAAATGTGTAATATTTCAAAACGATCACCGACAGCGGTTGTTCTGCTCTAAACTACACTTATTGTCGGGATGAATGCACGATGGTACACCATGGTGCACTAGAAGCCCTAATAAGGGATATTAGAAACAATACTGCCGTTATGGGGAGGCTTAAATTACGTCCTCGGAAGGGATTTACGTCAAATATAACATATATGTGACTCTGACGTTTTCACCTATGTAGAGGTTTGTTCGTCAGCTTTCATTGAGCATCAGTATGCGAGCTCATCTCTACAACGACTCCGTAGCTGAGGAATTTTCTTTATCAACTTCTACAAATGGGAAATGGTGCCTTTGCTATGTGGGCACATAGTGTCTACATTGGCCGAGCTTAAAGAAAAGGTATTTCTCACATTGCAAGACAACATCAAAAACATAGCATGGTTCAGAGAGAGAGCTATATTAGCACCTCGGAATGAAAGCGTTGATAAAATAAACCATGAACTCCTCCACATTCTACCTGGAGATGCTTCAACGGTTGTCTCCATTGATACTACCATCGACGAACATGCCACTGTTGAGTATCCAGTTGAATTTCTCAACTCTCCACAACCCACAAGACTGCCATCGCATTAGTTTTCCTAAGCCAAGGTTTTCTTATAATTTTCCTATCATGCTCTTGGGAAATTTGGACCCACCACGACTATGAAATGGTACAAAATTGAATGTAACTACAATGACAAGTCATGTCCTAGAATCAACCATTATTTTCGGCTGTCATCGATGGGAGATCACATACATTCCATGCATAACCCTTATTCCATCAAATGTGTCATTTCAGTTCAAGTGCCTCCAGTTCCCATTGCGATTGTGTTTCACTATGACGATCTACAAAGCCTAGGGTCAAACTTTAAAAATTATGGGTCATAATTTACAAATACTCTGCTTTTTTAATGGACAACTATATGATGCATGCTCTCGAGTTAGCAGTGCAGATGACATGTATATTTGTTCTACCAACACTAAACTTATGCAAAACATAGTTTACCCAGAAGCATTGTCGGCTTCACTTAATATATGTTGAAGTGTGCATTATTCCCAAACATTACAGAGATGATGCTTTTCCCACTGAAGTAGCTTTTTTTACATGTACCTTTCTTTCTGCAATACAGATACCTCTACGTCCACATACGCCATCCAGTTCTTTAAATCGGTAAGTCTAGGTCATTTTGGGGGCGATATAAGGATTTCATTCAAATGTAAGCTGCCATTGTACATGTTTTTGGTGTCAAAAATGTCAGCATTGTTCATCACAAAATGACCGGAAAACATGTTTATAAAGAAGAGTTGTTTGTTTCACACCCCACGTATGCTGATTCTGCCCATAAAAAAGAAACAAATTATAGAATGTGGCTATATAGGCGCAGGAGTGGCTGTGTGGTAGGTAGCTTGCTTACCAACCACATGGTTCCGGGTTCAGTCCCATTGCGTGGCACTTTGGGCAAGTGTCTTCTACTATAGCCTCGGGCCGACCAAAGCCTTGTGAGTGGATTTGGTAGACGGAAACTGAAAAGAAGCCTGTCGTATATATGTCTATGTATGTGTATGCGTGTGCGTTTGTGTGTCTGTGTTTATGTCCCCCGAAATCGCTTGACAACCGATGCTGGTGTGTTTACGTCCTCGTAACTTAGTGGTTTAAAGAGACTGATAGAATAAGTACTAGGCTTACAAAGAATAAGTCCTGGGGTCGAGTTGCTCGACTAAAGGGGGTGCTCCAGCATGAAACAAGCAAAGAATAAAGAGTATAGGTCAGAACACCCGGGCAACGCCGGGGTACATTGCTAGTATATATATATACGCGCACACACACACACAAACATTCGCACACAGTCACACACATGTATACACGTATGTATGTTTGTATCTATGTATGTATATGTAAGTGTATACATTTGGGCAGATAATACGTTGACCACTGTTGCATGTAATAGACAATGTGTATGAGATGAAGCAGATAGGAAGAAAAAAAATTACAGCAAAAACAAAAATAAAACAAAGTGATAAGTATTTAAGCAACATCAAGTGTTCGGAATGTATTACCATTAGTGTTAACGACTAGCAGTAAATACATTATTTATTTATATATTTATTTATATCAGTCTTCGAAATAATGTAACATCGCCTGCTTCTCTACGTTGCTCTGTAGTGGAAATGCACGTACAAGTGTCTAAGATACGTCCACTGATTGCAATAACAACCAGGTAGCCATTGTAATAGCCGAGGCTGTAATAAAGCATGCAACACCTCTGCATACGACACGAACAATACACATCATTCAAGTGAAATGAAACAAGTGAAATGAGTGCCATGAAATCTATTATCTGCTTTATTGCAAACAGGTTTTCACTAGAGCCAGCAATGTCTTTTACATAAATACGTATACATATACATACTTGAATACACAGATACATACATACATGCATACATACATGCATACATACATGCATACATACATATACATACATATATATATATATATATATATATATATATTATATATATATATATATATATATATACACATACATATATATATATATACATATATATATATGTATGTATATATGGATATATGTATGTGTGTACATATATAAATGTAAATGATTATATATATGTATGTGTGTGTATGTATATATATTATATATGTATATACTTATACATATATATACTTATATATATGTATATACTTATATATATATATATATATATATATATATATATATATATATATGTATATTATATATGTATATATATGCTTGTGTGTGTGCGTATGTGTCTGTGTGCATATATACACATACATGTCACAGACGCACAAATATATCTGCATGCTCGCACACATATACAGTATGTAGTTGTGAGTATGTGAAAAATTGCGTCAGACTTCTTTGAGTTCAAATCAACTCTTAGCAATGATTTTCATTTTATTGCGGGGGACGATATCAATTGACACAAAATGTAACGTTTTAATTCTTAACAGTAATATTATCTGGTTCAAACTCAAGGTCAGAAATCTTGAGATGTGGCATTAGACGATACCAACGAGGGCTGTTTTTGACCGATACTTTAACTGAGCCCATCAGGATAAAAGGAGAAATTGACATCAGTTGGAATTGAACTCCCCCTGAGGTTAACTTTGCCTTTTATCATTTCGGGGTCGATAAAGCGAATTAACAATCCAGTACCGGCCAACACCGCCACCTAAATATACTGGTCTCGTGCCAAACCTTAAAACAATTAAACTGCAATAAGCTGATAGAATCGTTATTGAGTCGAACAGAATTCTTTACCGTTTCTTTATGTTCTGAGTTCAAATTTCATTGTGGCCGACTTTAACTTACATACTTGCGGGGTAGAGAAAATTTAAAAAAAAAACAGTGAAGTACCTGAGTCGATATAACCGGCATGCTATACGCATTTCCCTCAAAATTGCTAGCCGTGTGCCAAAAATTAGAAAGTATTGTTATTCTTATAAATCACATTATAATTATTATCTACATTCTTCTCTATACATTTGTACTAAGTTAAGAATATATTATTAGCTTTTTGCAGTTGACTGGTTCGTTAACTTTCGTCTGCCTCCGTTCCCAGTTTTCCTATGTTTGCACAGATCTTACTACTAACCTTTATGGAATGCTAACACAAACGTTCTACTGAAATCATTGAATGACTATTGTGAATTTGTAGATACCCAGCGCTTATTCTTTGTCTTCATTTTACCTAGGACTGCTGTTCTATCAAAAAGACGAGATGTAAAACTAAATCTGACAACACACGGTCACATCTACTCACAGTCCATGAATCACTAAATTCCACTGTCGTAGAACACGGCTTCACATCGTCAGACACAGAATACCGAAACGTCTGTACAATGTCTGCAGCACATGGTCCACCATTATAATAACACGCATCTCTTCCGTACAAAAATGTTAAACATACGTGCTCCGATTTGATTCGACGAGATCTGAAGTAAGGCACGATGGTCAGGTGGCCACATAAAAGGGCAGTGATGTACACGTCCACCATTTGTATCCACCCTTTAAGGTATAGTGTCCTCTCAGTTCATTTAGGTGCAAATATTGCTACGTATTCTAGTTCCAATTCTTAAATACTAAGAGCATTAGAATGACGTAGGTTAAAGGCAAATGAATCGGTCCCGTTAGTCGAGCCTCTCTTGAAGTTAACCTGTAACATGTGCATGCCGCTCCATGTAACGAACTACAATGAACCGACTTACCTGCGTAAAGCTTTGTTTCTGGCGTCCCCACGAATTCTTTCAGAATGTTACTGATCACATCGACTTCTGTGGTAGCTGACTAATTACTGTAAATATTTTTCCGTTGTATAAAGAGTGCAGTAGTTACCAGCATTATCAGTTTTCGGTAGCAGTTACTGGTAATATCATTATTATCAGTATCAGTAGTATCAGTATTCGGTTCTCAGAATAGGTGAGAGAGGTCATCCTTGGCAGACTGAGTGGCTCATTTCGAACATTTCCGATATGACACACCATTTAAAACAGCACCCCATCCGATCACCGGGTATATATTGCTGTCCATTCAAGTAATCCCACGTCTGAAAATTTAACCGAAACTGGCTACATGCAAAGTGTCTCGCACAGCTAAGCTAACATATGATTACAGAACAGATTAACACAAAACCTTTCTCAAAACTTAATAATTATATATATCTTCTTTTTTATTTTGGTATAAAGACAGCAAATTTTAGGAGAGGAGGCACGTCGATTACATCGACTCAGTGCACCATTGGTATTTATTTTATCGATCTAGAAAGAGGGAAAAAGGCCAAATTGGCACTGGTGGAATTTAAACACAGAAGGTGCTGAGTCCGAAGATATACCGCAAAGCATTTATTTTCGAAGCTCTAACAATTCTGCCGGTTCGCCGCCATCAAAGTTTTATAATTCTGATCTCAAATCCTCAAATTAAAGAATCAACGGGACGTGACAGGCATAGATCCTCTCCTGATAAATTATTCAAAATCCTAAGTCTTTATTTATATGTGAATAACCTAATGGGTTATTACGGGACAATACTATATAAATAAGTTTTACTATTAACATAGAGTAAAATGGTAAACAAGATGAATGTCAATAACTTGGATACTAAATAAAATTGCCCATAGAAATTGAACACAGAAATTATATATTATACACAGAAATGATATATTTAGCGTAAATATTCGGATTTATTTTATTTTATATATAATGTAACATTGTCCTGGAGTTTGTATCCTTTATCTTTCCAAGAGTTGAAAAATATAGATTTACTGCAAATTTATTATGAAGAAGCAGCATTAATGGGCTTCTGGATTTTATTGTATAGGCCTTAGTTTAGGTGAAAAAGAGACAACGATATGCTGTATGGCTTGAGTATTTTTATTTTTTGTTGAGTAGCCAAGTGGAACTGACTCTGGTAAACATCAGTATAAGAGTATCGATTGAATTAAGATACGCATGATAAGGTTTAAAGAGCAAAATAATATCGCATTCAGTTTTGTTCAATACGAGACTGACAAGATAGGTTATATACATACACATATACAAACACACATGTATATAAATATATATATATAAGTGCATTAATGAATATATATATGATGATTACTATGAATAGATGTATACAAATATATCATATACGATTTCATTATATATGTCTATGGATTTTAGCTATATATATATATATATATACATATGTATGTGTGTGTGTGTTTGTGTGTCTGGCTGTGTATATGTGAGTGTGTATGTGTGCGTGTGTGTGTCTGTGTATTTATAATCTGATATGATTGAAATAATGACAAACGTGATTTTGCGCAGCAAACCTCATAACCACACTCATGCACTCACGCACGCGTGCATGTGCGAGCATACATCATCGTAACTGTGTGTGTATGTGTGTATGTGTGGGTGTGCATTGCTGTATATCAAAGAGTAATAATAAAGTATGATGGAGCAGTTATTACTATTTTTATAGGAAAGTGCATTAAGCATGGGCAAATTTTTAAGAAGTTCATTTCGAAATAAAGTCACCTCGGGTTCAATTACAATGCACGGTAACTTGAGCAACTATTTGTAGCATGACTTTAGATAGAACGGAGACATGTCAATAATATTCTACCGAATATCACTAACACAAGTGTGCAGATACTAATCGACCGCAATGTACTAGGGGACTATGTTTGGAGGGGTGTATGCAGATATATATTATTGTTTGGATAGAGGCGCAGGCATGACTGTGTGCTAAGACGATTGCAAATGAATCACATAATTCTGGGATCAGTCCTACCGCGTAGCATCTTGGGTCGAATGTATTTCTACTACAGTTACGGGCCGACTAAAGGGTGGATTTGGCTGATGGTAATTGGAACGAGTCTGTCGTATATATATATATATATATATATATATGTATATGTGTGTGTGTGTATGTGTGTGTGTGTGTGTGTAATATATACATATATATCATATATATGCAAATAGATATGTATATATAATAAATGTATGTATATATTACTATATATGTTACCTATATATATATATATATACATATATATATATATATAATATATATCTTCAATCTCTCTATCCTCTCTCTCTCTCATCTCTATATATATATATATATTTATATATAATAAAAATAAATAAACATATGCATAATATGCATACATATATGTACGTACCTACCTCTACATGTATATATACACGCATAAAGGGTACATGATACCAAAAGAAAAAACGTCGAACACAATGAAAAACGAAAACATAAACACAAACCAAGGAACTGGACTTTTTCTTAACATAAACAAAAAAATAAGTACATACAAATAACCCAAGGAAATCCCCCTTCTCAGTCGCCAGGTTTCATCTACTCTGCGTTTCGAAGGTTATATATATAATATTAACAGAATGAGATAAAAATCCAAGGCTGTGAAAGATTTCAGGACATTTATAAAGAGGTCTTACAGCTGTTTCCGGGATATTTTATATATCCCTTTATCGGAGACTGCGAGAGAAGATGGTTAAGCAATAATTATTCTAGAGAAGATATGAAATAGATAGTGAAGTGGAAGAATGAAAACAGACATGAGATATGCAAGGATATTGTATTTGCAGTTCCATTATTTAAGCAGACTGGTATACGTATTAGTTTCCTGTACCTTGTGTGTAAGTTCCAATACTAGTTAAAATTGGTCATTCCAAGCATAGAGTTTGTAAACGGTGTGATTGAATCGAGGGTATTTTTTTTTGAAGAGGCTTAGAAGTTGGGAATGTGATTGTAAGGTCAAATCAAAAACAGGAAGAGATGAAGAAAAAAGAAAAGAAAAGAAAAGCTGAGAGATAGATAATAAGGAAATGAAGAGATGGAAAGTGTACTGGTTAGTGGTCAGTCAAGGTAAATTGATAAAAGGAATGGGGTAATAGAGAGAGAAATATACGAGTGTGTAAAGAGATGAGAGGGTAAAGAGTAAAAGAGTGTCAGGTATGTACTGATAGAACCTATATGACGGGCAGAGAGAGAGAGAGGGATCTGTATATAATTATATATATATATTGGTAAAACGGTAAGATAACAAAACAAAGAAAGAGACCTCAATATTATGTAAATAGAGGAAATTTATCTATTCAATAATGTTACATTACTCGATAGTCAAGATAAAACTCTGAGTTTCAGATGCCGAAGTGGATCCACGACATCTCTTCGGTAATATATATATATATATATATATATATAATATTATATATATATATATATATATATATATCGAAATATATATATATATTATATAATTATATATATATACTAAGCAATATGGGTTTAGCAACGAGTTGCCTTACAATCCGAATTAGAAATAGCAGTCAAAGGGTTATAGCTATTTCTTCTACTAAAAAGGGAGATCTCAGAAAAACAGCATTTGGAGGCAGACAACAAACAGGTAAGAGAGAATGAATGACTGCAATCTAGCATACATTTTTTTAGTTATCACGGACGTACGTTTCGAAATCAACTTGATTTCGAAACTTGATTTCGAAACGTACGTCCGTGGATAACTAAAAAAAATGTATGATAGATTGCAGTCAATTCATTCTCTCTTACCTGTTTGTGTCTGCCTTCCAAATGCTGTTTTACTGAGATCTCCCTTTTTAGTAGAAGAAATAGCTATAACCCTTTGACTGCTATTTCTAAATTCGGTATGTGGTAAGGCAACTCGTTGCTAAACCTTATTGCTTAGTATTACTTAAATTTTCCTCGAATGAGGCTTTTACATGCCGAAGACTACTTGGTGTAATTGATAATTTTTCCAAATAATTAATTTCACCCTTCATTATTACGGATATATATATTATATATATATATATATAATATATAAATAATAAATATTAGGGAATAAATCCAATTTACAGGGAAAAAATCAGATTTAGGATTAAATCGATTTTATAGTAAAATATTATAAAATATTATTAGAGACAAAACCACTATTTTGCAAAACAAACAAGGAAAGACTTAATCAATACATAAAATTTTAATAAATAGTCAAAAAAACCGCCACTACAATCGTTTCTTGTCTTGATCGACAATCTTCAGGTGGACTTCCAAAATTCAGTGTCAAATTATGAAGTCTTCATAATTTGACACTGAATTATTGGAAGTCCACCTGAAGATTGTCGATCACGACAAGAAACGATTGTAGTGGCGGTTTTTTTGACTATTTATTAAAATTTATATTGATTAAGTCTTTCCTTGTTGTTTTGCAAATAGTGGTTTTGTCTCGAATAATATTTTATAATATTTTAATTAAAATCGATTTAATCCTAAATCTGATTTTTTTCCCTGTAAATTGGATTTATTCCCTAATATTATTATTATATATATGTATATATATATATATATATATATTATATATATAGATTATATATATATATAATATATATATAATACATATATAGAAAGAAGTTTGTTGAAAATGTAATTAAAAGATGTTTATTTACTTAACCGGTTTCACTCTTTGGAAAAAGATTGTCAAAAGTAACATGGAATATTATGAATTCAAAAAAATTTACATAATTGCCACATTACAGTATTTGGTAACAGGGACATGTTAAGGACATAAAGAAGTACAACAGTGTGATGAGAATATTTGAAAAAATGGTCAGAAAAGAATAAACAAATATATTATTGGAAGTTTGGTTGCGTTAATTATTGGTTTTTGCAAATTGCCACATTACATGTATATATACAGTCTTTGGTAACAGGGACATGTTAAGGACATAAGAAAGTACAACAGTATGAATATTTGAAAAATTGGGCAGAAAAGATTAAAACAAATATATTATACATCTCAGGGTCAGTACAGAATATTATGAATTCAAGGCAAGGTTGTTTACTGACATGTCCGTTTTAGCAGAAATGTAGAATTGAAAAAGATGTACCCGTTTTTTTCTTTTTTTGGCTTTCCTTCAAGCATCAATGATTTTGGGGTTAGGATGAGGTGAATATGTGTGTCTCTCTGCGTGTATGTGTGCGTGCATACACATACATGTGGTGTGAATAGATGTGTCTGTGTGTCTGTAGTATTTGGTCAGATGGCGTCTGTTTGTCAAGTGTGTGTGGTTGTCATGGTGTTGTGTGTGCGTGCGTGTGCGCGTGCGTGTGTGCGTGTGCGTGCGTGTGTACGCATGCATGAGTGTGGATGGCATTTGACATGGTGCTGCGTGTGTATATATGTGCCTGTATGGAGGTGAGACTGGTGTGAGTGTGCGTGCCCCTGTGTGCGTGCACACACACGTATACAGCGTCTGCGTGTGTTTTGGGGGGGGTGTTTTTGAATGGTTCCAGGGTGGCGAAAATAGATGTGTGTTGTTTAAAGAATTTTTGGGGGTAGGATGGTGTGTGTATATATGCGTGCCCGCCCGTGCTAAAACGGACAGGTCAGTAAACAACCTTGCCTTGAATTTATAATATTCTGTACTGACCCTGAGATGTATAATATACTTGTTTTAATCTTTTCTGCCCAATTTTTCAAATATTCTCATCATACTGTTGTACTTTCTTATGTCCTTAACATGTCCCTGTTACCAAAGACTGTATATATACATGTAATGTGGCAATTTGCAACAACCAATAATTAACGCAACCAAACTTCCAATAATATATTTGTTTATTCTTTTCTGACCATTTTTTCAAATATTCTCATCACACTGTTGTACTTCTTTATGTCCTTAACATGTCCCTGTTACCAAATACTGTAATGTGGCAATTATGTAAATTTTTTTGAATTCATAATATTCTATGTTACTTTTGACAATATTTTTCCAAAGAGTGAAACCGGTTAAGTAAATAAACATCTTTTAAATTGCATTTTCAAAAGTTCCTTCGTATATAATTCCACTCGTGCGATACCCCACAACTCAACTTTGTTATATATATATATACATAAATATATATATATATAATATATATATATATAAATATAATATATTATATATATGTATATATATATATATATATGTGTGTATGTATATATATATATATGTGTGTGTGTATGTATATATATATATATATGTATATATATATAAATATAAATAATATATATATATATATATAGATATATATATATATATATATATAATATATATATATATATATATATATATATATTATATATATTATATATATATATATATGGTTGGACAAAATAATGGAACACACTTAAAATTTCAAACAAATTTTATTTTAATATGGGGTGGAACCGCCTTTGGTAGGAATTACACCTTCAGTTCGACGAGGTATGACTCGTACAAACTCTGAATTGTTTCCAAGGGAATTTTTATCCATTCTTCAGCTAAAACAGTCTCCAGTTCTTGTAGTGATAATGGTGGAGGATATCGACTCCTTACTTGCTTATATAAAATGCCCCATAGATGCTCAATAATATTGAGTTCTGAGGTCTGTGGTGGCCAGATAAGTTGTTCAATTTCACTAGAATATTCCTAGTGACATTCAGGAACAAGTTTAGCTGTGTGAATTGGTGCATTATCATCCTGAAAGATTGCGTTTCCCTCCGGAAACAGTTCCGCAACCATAGGATGAACTTGAACACAGATAAAATGCTTAAAAAGCCTTAACTATTAATTCTGCCATGAAACGAAACCATTGGGCCGGTTATATATACGGGGTATTTTTGTCATCGTATTTACAGTATTAAGTCTATATTAACTGGTCATCGTATTTACAGTATTGAGTCTATATTAACAAAGAAAAAAATAATTTCATTCGGTTTCTATTCATGTCTACTACGGAATTATACCCCTGAGAAAATAAGTAATATAGAAGATTATTATTAGTTAATTTAAGCAATAAGTTTTTTATACCAATTAATTGAAATAACTAAGTGTTGTATTGAAGTTGTAATTGTTTATATATATTTTTGGTGCAGTTATATCAGTAGAAATTTCTTGGTTCCCCATCTTACAAAGAGGTCATCAGTACATTGGATTACTTGTCTACATGGTAATCGCTCCGGATCTCTGTGCTCTGAGTTCGAACCTCACTGAGGTCCACATTGCCCTCATTGTACCAGTCCTGTACTGAGGATGATTCTTCTTCTTTTTCTTCTGTCTTTCTTTCTTTCTTTCTCTCTCTTTCACTCCCGTCACCCATTTCTTTCTATCTCTCTATCTATTTATCTATCTGTCTGTTTGTGTATCTGTCTATCTCTCTGTTTATGTCTTTCTCTGTCCTTCAATCTTTCTACGGTATGATTTCGGACATTATAACATCTTAAAAGTGCTGAGGGTCAAGATAAGTTCTTCCGTGACAATAATTATTATCAACACAGATGACTTTTCTTCTCATGACGGCCATAATTTTTATTTTTGGTTATTACACCGAATAAGTTAGCCTGCGATTACGTGATTATGCGTTTCGAGGGGGATAGTGTATATACGTTTCAAGAGCGAGAAAAGACAGACAGAGAGAAAGAGATTGGAGTATGAGAGGGAGAGAGAAAATAAGAGAGAGAAGAGTATTTATCATAAGACCACTAGTTCATTGGATGTCAGTAATCCATATCCGTTGTAGACGTTAAGTTCTCACGTCATATCCGTTATAGCCATTCTGTTTGAACCCATAACATAACAGCCGCTGATCTAAGCACCCCACATACATACACACCACACACACACGAACGCACACAGACACACATATACTACATATAAGTATATTTATACATGGATATTGTATTGTATGTCTATGTCTATTGTGTGTTTGCATGTGTTTGAATTTGCGTGTGTGTGAATGTATTTCTGTCGAGCAGAATGGGAAATAGAAAAGTACATCGAGAAAAAAACGAAAGAAGCAAAGCAAATGGCAGACTTTTTCGTGTAGCGGAATACGAGTTCCATATATAGTACAAGTTCCCATATATATTATTACAAGATTTATACTTAATGTTTCTGTCCTATGTTGGAATAGCTTTTTAATTATCTGCGTCGCTTGTCTTAGTTTGGTATTATACAGGATTCGGTAAAAAAAAAAGAAGAAACCTCTCACATTTTAGAGGCTGACTAACTTTTCAACAGCAAATACACGGTATTCAGCGGGTCAAGCCATGATGAAAAATAGCAGAAAACAGTAAAACATTAGTAGTATCAAGACGCCGTTACCGTTTGCCTAACTTAAATAGTAGCACAAAACCATTCTGCCAGCACAAAACCATTCTGCTTTATAATAATGAAATAATGATATGAAGAGTTG
The DNA here is from genome assembly GCF_006345805.1 of Octopus sinensis. NCBI lineage: Eukaryota > Metazoa > Mollusca > Cephalopoda > Octopoda > Octopodidae > Octopus > Octopus sinensis. Next base: position 68,436,759 of record NC_043007.1, on the reverse strand, counting down.
TTTATAAATAGCACTCCGTCAACCCAAATCGAAATAACTGAGAAAAAAAAATCTACTGAATGGATTTCATATAATATCGGTTTCAAAGTTTGGTACAATGCCAGCAATTTTGGGGGTACTCATTTTATCGACCTCGAAAGGGCGAAAGGTAAGGTCAAACTTGGCGGAATTTGAACTCAGAACATGAAAACGGCCGAAACACTGCTAAGAATTTTATTCGGCCTGCTAGCTCGCCACCTTCTTTTTAAAAAAAGTGGTCAAGCAGACCCTACAGGCAGTAGAACATAACATCTCTCAAATTCCGGCTGTGGCTCTTATATTATCAAGAAAAGAGTTAATCATTTTATATGCAATTATTATTGTATATAAGTCACATATTTCTTGTCACAAATATTTTTGTGATTTGTTATACTTAACATTAATAGATAATCTTTCATTTCTTCTACTTTTGCTTCTTTAATTTCTTCTACTTAATCTTAATTATCAGAATTGAGAATAGTGCGTAGTAATTTCGTATATTCGTACAATACTTTAATACCCTTCCATAAGGATTATGTTAACATGACAAAATGATTGTCTCTGATCGCGATATAGTGCCAAATTTAGATTTAATAATCTATGAAATGTTGCATAATATAGAAATATTTCAATCGTTGGTTTATTTAAGTTCAGTTAAAGAAGGAAGAGGTAGAATGCAAAAGAGAGAACGAAGAGATATAAGAAGAATAGAATGACAACATAACCTCTAAGAGATTTTCTTCTTAAAAGGTGTTTAATCTTCAAGTAGCTAATGCAAGTATTTCATAGATGAGCAATGACTGTGACTGTGAGACATATTCAGAAGGTAAGGTGTTTGAATCGGAATAAATATTGGATACAGCACACAGACACACACACACACACACACACACACACACACACGCACACATGCACACACACACACACATACACACACTCATCTTCATTGCAACGAATGAGCTTTGTATCTTAGTTAGAAACCAGCTCCTTCGTCAGATTTCAAATAATTAAAAACAGAAGAGACCATATATTCATATAAATATATACATACAAATAAAATCCCCCATCTTCCCCTTATGTGTGCGTGTATACATATATACATAGATATGTATGTATATATATATATATATATATATATATATATATATAATATGCATACATATATATTTACATACATATGCATACATATACATATACATATATATATATATATATATATATATATATGAGCATCTATTTCATATGTCAACATATACACCTGTGTATGCGAGTGTTTGTGTGTATGTGTGTGTGTATGCATGTATGTATGTATGTATGACGAAGAAGATAATATGACGGATTTATGGATTTACGCGTTTGGTTAGAGTTTCATAATACGCACTCTAGGTTTAAAGATGTTCATTAAATCTCGGATTATAAAGCTAAAAACTTTATAACAATCATTTTGCAGTGAGTATAATTGAAATACGTTAACTAAAACTACAGTTATCCAGTATTTATAGTAATCAACGTCAGTAAACCAAGGACATAAATTTAAAGAATCCTTTGTAATTTATACAGCAACTTTTAATCCGAATTGTGATTTTTAAGCGCCATATATATTCTTTGATCCCTTTAAGAAACCTTTAGATGGAAATATAAAACAGAGATCGATAGATACTGATAGTGAAAGAAAAAGAATGAAATACTGACAGGCAAACATGCATGCTGATACACAGAGAGAAAGGCAGAAAGGAAGCGAAGCAAGCAAGCAAACAAAAAGACAGGCAGACAGAAAGACAGACGGACAGATAGACAAATATTTAGATAGATAGATAGATAGATAGATAGATAGATAGATAGATAGATAGATAGATAGATAGATAGATAGATAGATAGATAGATAGATGGATGGATGGATGGTTGCCATTTAGACAGATAGATAGAGAGACAGGAGACAGAGACAGACCGACACAGAGATGAACAGACAGACAGACAGACAGACAGACAGATAGATAGATAGATTGATAGATAGATAGATAGATAGATAGATAGATAGATAGATAGATAGATAGATAGATAGATAGATAGATAGGAGGAGAGATGGATAGATAGACTGGCAGATAGAGGGAGAGTAGAGAAAGGATCAGATAGAGGAGAGCGAGAAAGTTAGTAAGATAGGCAGATAGATAGAGAGACAGAGAGAAGAGAGAGACAAACATACAGGCAAACAGTGACAGGCAGAGACAAAATGAGAGTTAGAGAGATCTTTCAGTTTATTTTGGTGAGTATATTACTTCTTGAATAAAGGATACACTTATCATTTTCTATAAATAAATGCTCTACGATGATGGTTTCGGTTTCAAGTCAAATGCAAGACATTATATAAAGGTTATATAGCTGTGTTGGTGTATCTTTGTGTGTGCGCATGTATGTATATATATATATATATATGTGTGTGTGTGGTGTGTGTGTGTGTGTGTGTGTGTGTGTGTGTGTGTGTGTGTGTGTGTGTGTGTGTGTGTGTGTGTGTGTATTATGTGTGTGTTTGCTTGTATATACACACACTTAGTAAATCCATATTCCTAAAAAGATAAGAAAAAAGACAAGGGGGTGGTAGAAAGTTAACACAAATCCCACCCTGGTACTAAGGCCATGGATGTACGTGGGTGTAGTACAAGTAAAGATTTGGAGTATGATGAAGAGGAGAAGGATGGATGTGTTGGCACTGAACGAGACTAAGATGAAATGTAAGGGAGAGTATCAGTTTGGGGATGTGACTGGATGCGTATCGGAAGTGGGAAGAGGGACTCGTGAGGGTGTGGCATTACTGGTGAGTGAGCGTTTGAAGAAGAGTGTGGTGAAATGGAGGGAAGTGTCTTCAAGATTAATGTGGGTTAAGATGAGGTGATGAGGAGACATGAGTGTGGTTGTTTTAGTGCATATGGTCCTGGGAGTGAAAGGAGTGAGGAAGACCTTCTGGAGGGAACTGACAGAGTGTGTGGATAGGGTGGGGAAAAGTGGTTATGTGGTGGTGTTTTGAATGTGCGAGTGGGAAATGAGGAAGCAGAAAAAAGTAGTAGGAAAATATGGAGTTCCTGGTCGGAATGAGAGTGGAAGGAGGTTGCTGGAAATGTTTATGGAGCAGGAGTTGGTGGTGGGGAATAGTCTTTTTTAAAAGTGGGCGAAGAATAAGTTCATGTGGTTGAGGGTGGAGGGAGGAACAGTAGTGGATAGGACCTTGATGGATTATATATTAATTGATAAGAGAGTGGTAGGAAGGTTGGTGGATGTGGATGCAATGAGAGGTGAAGGTGGATGTGCACCAGATCAATTCTTAGTAGAGGGTAAGTTGAAGTTATGCTCAAAATTGAATGCTAGACGAGTGAGGGAGAGGAGAAAGTTTGTGAAGATGACTGAACTGGACAGGAGAGAGAAGGTGCATGACTATGTAGAGAAACTGGGAGTTGAATATGAACAGGTTAAGAAATGGGAGGCAGGAAATATGGAGGAAGAGTGGGAGGCTTTTAGAGAGACTGTAATGAGATGTGCCTCTGAGGTATGTGGAACACGAGTGGCTAGAATGGGTGTGAGAAAACGTAGTGAGTGGTGGAATGAGAAGGTAGAAGATACGGTAGCAAATAAGAAAAGGGTCTTGGAAGAGTGGTTGCAGAAAGGGGATGGAGACGCTTATGATCGCTACAGAGAAGTGAAGAGGAGAGTGAAGAGAGTGGTGAGTGTGGCGAAATGAGGGGCGATTGAAAGGTTCGGGAAAAAGTTGAGTGAAAATTTTGTAAGAAATAAAAATGATGTTTTAGAAAGAGGTACATAGGGTAAGAAAGGTGGTGGGAGGAAAAGAAGAAAGGCTGAAAGATGTAAAAGGAAATTTGTTGAAAGGAAGTGAGGATGTACAAAGGAGATGGGCAGAGTATTTTAGTGAGCTTTTAAATATGGAGGATGATAGGGAGGCAAGTATAGTAGCTGTAGGAGGAGGAGGGAGGATAATGCCTGTTGTTGGGGAATGGAACTACGGTGCAATCGGAAGAGTGGGGGTGAGGGAATCTTTGCGGAAGATGGCAAATTGGAAGGTATCGGGTATAGATGGGTGTACAGTGGAATACCTAAAGAAAGGAGGGGTGACAGTGATTGAATGGTTAGTGAGGATTATGAATGTTTGTTATATGGCTAAAAGAGTACCAAAGGACTGGTGCAGTGCATGTATAGTGCCATTGTACAAGGGGAAAGGGGATAAATGTGAGTGTAGAAATTTTAGGGGTATAAGTCTGTTGTGTGTGGTTGGGAGAACTTTGATTGTTAGGGTGAGGAACCAGACAGAGAGTGTTCTAGGAGAGGAGCAGTGTGGTTTTAGGAGTGGAAGGGCGTGTGCAGATCAAATATTTGTAGTAAGGCAGATGTGTAAGAAGTTTTTGGCAAAGGGAAGGATTGGGCTTTTATGGCCCTATAGAAGGAACATGACCGTGTCGATAGGAATGCAATGTGACAGGTGTTGCAGATGTATGGAAAAGTAGATGGTAGAATGTTGAGAATGTTCAGAGTTTTTATAGAGAAAGTAGGACGTGCGTTAATGTGGATGGTAAAGTGAGCAGTTTGAGTTGTGTGATGTCTCCGTGGCTGTTTAACTTATATATCGATGGGGTGGTGTAAGCGGTGAATGCTAGAACCCTTGGTACGGGAGTCCAAATGGTGGGAAAAATGGAGAGAAATGGCAGGTCAGTCAGTGTTTGTTTACTGATGATACAGCACTAGTGGCGGATTCTGAAGAGAAACTGGGGGAGATGGGTGGTAGAGTTTGGAAGAGTGTGTGAGGAGGAAGCTGAAAATGAATATAGCTAAGAGTAAGGTGATGAGATGTCCGAGAGACGGAATGGCTGGTAGGATGGATATGAATATAAATGGTGAGATGTTAGAGGAGGTGCGTGTTTTTAAATATCATGTGACGGCGGATGAGGATTGGCTGAGGAAGTGGGTTATAGAGTGAGGGAGGGGTGTAAGATACTTGAAGTTGTGAAAGGTATGGTGAGAGATAAAAGGTTGAGTATGAAAGCAAAAAGAGGTGTGTACGAGGGCGTAATTGTGCCGACAATGTTATATGGTGCATATAAGTGGTGACTGGGAAAGGTAGTAAGGAGGCGACTAGATGTGTTTGAGATGTGATGTCTAAGGACTATGGTTGGTGTGACACGGATGGACAGGTGTGAGGAGGTGCAGTAATGAGAAAACTAACAACCAAAATAGATAGACGAATGTTAAGGTAGTTTGGCCACATGGAAAGGATGGATGAGGAGCGGATAGTAAGGAGGGTGATGAAGGCAGAAGTGGTAAGCAGCAGACCAGAAACAGACCTCGTTTTGCGTGGACGGATGAAGTGAGGAAAGCGTTGGTGGTTAGAGGTGTTAGAGTGAGAGAGGCAAGAGAGTTCATAAATGATAGGAAAGCTTGGAGAGATTTTGTGGACGGATGAGTTAAATTGATGTTGCTCAAAGGGGTACGGAACTAGCATGATGTGGCAGGGTATACCAGCATATGCTGTGGAGCCCCGCTGCTGCTTTTAAGGGTTGCGTTCTATGCCTTGCCTGCGCATAGAACGGGGCTTGCCTCTTTGAGCTGGGAAATGAATGGGATACCAGGTGTATGACTTGTTGTGGCTACCCCCTCCTAAAACAATAGGGAATAGGCCTGGGTATATACATTTGCGGCCAAAATGTTCAGAACGGCATTGTTTTCGTCAGAAAAGTAGATATAATTTTTATCAAAGTTGTTTTATATTCTATAATTTTCACAGACAATAAATACGATATTAATTGTTATTGTCTAAGATTTTGGTGTAATTTGAGAGGATAATACAAAAGTTATGGATGATTTAGTGATTTACTACCCGCAAGGGGCTAAACAGAGAAGGGACAAACAAGGACAGACAAAGGGATTAAGTCGATTACATCGACCCCAGTGCGTAACTGGTATTTATTTGATCGACCCCGAAAGGATGAAAGGCAAAGTCGACCTCGGCGGAATTTGAACTCACAACGTAACGGCAGACGAAATACGGCTACACATTTCGCCCGGTGTGCTAACGATTCTGCCAGCTCGCCGCCTTACGGAGTTTTGTTTCATGGCCTTTTTTTTCCGGGTTACTTCCCATGCTTTCAACGAATGTGACAACGAAATCACGCGTAAACAGCTCCTTTCTCCTAAAAAGGAAAATTAATTGGCTGCTATTTCTTGCACGCCCTGCTAGCACGTAACAGATATTTCGAGGCCTTTCTCGCAA